>NW_027461501.1:187653-220522 GCF_030463565.1 Pelecanus crispus | reverse complement strand
CATCCGGGAGCTGCTGCAGCCGGGGGGGTGGGGTGGTCCTGCACCCCCACCCACCCCCCCCCAGCCCTGGGGACACCCCCCCTCCCCCCCCCCCCCGCTTTTTGGGGACGGAGGCGTCCGGGCCCTCCCCACCCCCCAGGAACCCGGGCATCCGGTGCCTTCGGTTTCGCTGAAACTCCCGTCCCGGGGCGGGGGGGGGGTGTGCGGGGGGGGCCCCTCCCTGCCCCTCCCGGCCCCTCCCTGCCTGCGAGGGGGCAAAGTCTGAGCCCGGCGGCCCCGGGGGGGCCATAAAACCCCACCCCCTCCCTGCCCGGCGCCCCACCCCTGCCCGAAACGCGGGGGGGGCCCCGCCGTGCCCACCCGAGTGCCTGGGCACCCCCCGTGCCCCCCCCAAACACCGGGGTCCCCCCCGTGCCCACCCGAGTGCCTGGGCACCCCCCGTGCCCCCCCAAACACCGGGGTCCCCCCCGTGCCCACCCAAACACCGGGGTCCCCCCAGCACCCACCCAAATGCCTGGGTCCCCCCCGTGCCCCCCAAACACCGGGGTCCCCCCTGTGCCCACACAAACACTGGGGTCCCCTCGTGCCCCCCAAATGCCAGGTTCCCCCCATGCCCCCCCAAACACCGGGGTCCCCCCACGCCCCCCAAATGCCTGGGTCCCCCTGTGCCCCCCCAAACTCCCGGCTCCCCCCTGTGCCCCCCAAACACCAGGGTCCCCCCACGCCCCCCCAAACACCGGGGTCCCCCCCGTGCCCCCCAAACTCCCGGCTCCCCCCCCTCCAAGGGCAGCAGGATGGGGGGGGGGGCAGGTGCTGTTGGGGCACTGGATGCCCTGCCCCCGACCCCTGCCCCCGACCCCTGCCCCTGACCCCTGACACTACCCCTGACCCTGACCCCTGACCCTGACCCTGACCCTCACTCCTACCTCTGACCCCTACCCCTGACCCTGACCCCTGACACTACCCCCTGCCCCTGCCCCTGCCCCTGCCCCAGACCCCTGACCCCGACTCCTGCCCCAGACCCCTGACCCCTACCCCTGCCCCTGACCCCGACCCCTGACCCTGACCATGACCCCTGCCCCCGCAGGGTACCTGCAGGCGACGCGGGCGCTGATGGTGCTGGCGGGGGTGCTGGGGCTGCTGGCGGCGGGGGAGGCGGTGCTGGGCATGAAGTGCACCCGCTGCGGCGACGACCAACCCCCGGCGCAAGGCCGGCACCGCGGCGGCCGGCGGTGGCCTCTTCCTGCTGGCCGGTGAGGGGACCCCCGCGCCCCCCGGGAGCTGGGACCCCCGGGACCCCGCACCCCCGTCCTGGGGGCTCGGTTCTATACTGGGGACCCCGCACGCCCATTTTGGGGGTTCGATTCTATACTGGGGACCCTGCACCCCCGTCCTGGGGGCTCGGTTCTGCATTGGGGTCCCTGCACCCCCATTTTGGGGGCTCAGTCCCATAGTGGGGACCCCACACCCCTGTCCTGGGGGCTCGGTTCTACATTGGGGACCCCGCACCCCCGTCCTGGGGGCTCGGTTCTACACTGGGGTCCCTGCACCCCCATTTTGGGGGCTCGGTCCCATAGTGGGGAACCCACACCCCCATTTTGGGGGCTCGGTTCTATACTGGGGACCCCCGCATCCCCATCCTGGGGGGCTCGGTTCTATACTGGGGAACCCACACCCCCATTTTGGGGGCTTGATTCTATACTGGGGACCCCGCACACCCATTTTGGGGGCTCGGTCCCGTAGTGGGGACCCCGCACACCCATTTTGGGGGCTTGATTCTATACTGGGGACCCCACACCCCCGTCCTGGGGGGCTCGGTTCTATACTGGGGGACCCCGCACCCCCATTTTGGGGGCTTGATTCTATACTGGGGACCCCGCACCCCCATCCTGGGGGCTCGGTCCCATAGTGGGGAACCCACACCCCCATCTTGGGGGCTCAGTTCTATACTGGGGACCCCACACCCCCATCCTGGGGGCTCGGTCCCGTAGTGGGGACCCCGCACCCCCATCCTGGGGGCTCAGTTCTATACTGGGGACCCCACACCCCCATTTTGGGGGCTTGATTCTATACTGGGGACCCCACATCCCCATCTTGGGGGTTTGATTCTATACTGGGGTCCCCACCACCCCAATCCTGGGGGCTCGGTCCCGTAGTGGGGACCCCACACCCCTGTCCTGGGGGCTCGGTTCTACATTGGGGACCCTGCACCCACATTCTGGGGGCTCGATTCTATACTGGGGACCCCGCACACCCGTCCTGGGGGCTCAGTCCTGTAGTGGGGAACCCACACCCCCATTTTGGGGTCTATGATTCTATACTGGGGACCCCACACCCCTGTCCTGGGGGCTCGGTTCTACACTGGGGACCCTGCACCCCCATTCTGGGGGCTCGATTCTATACTGGGGACCCCGCACACCCGTCCTGGGGGCTCAGTTCTATACTGGGGACCCCACACCCCCATTTGGGACTTGATTCTATACTGGGGAACCCACATCCCCATCTTGGGGGTTTGATTCTATACTGATTCTATACTGGGGAACCCACATCCCCATCTTGGGGGTTTGATTCTATACTGGGGTCCCCACACCCCCAATCCTGGGGGCTCGGGTCCCGTAGTGGGGACCCCACACCCCTGTCCTGGGGGCTCGGTTCTACATTGGGGACCCCGCACCCCCATTTTGGGGGCTCGATTCTATACTGGGGACCCCGCACACCGCTCCTGGGGGCTCAGTCCTGTAGTGGGGAACCCACACCCCCATTTTGGGGTCTTGATTCTATACTGGGGGACCCCGCATCCCCATCCTGGGGGCTTGGTCCGTAGTGGGGACCCGGCACCCCCATTTTGGGGGGCTCAGTCCCATATTGGTCCCCCACACCCCCATTTTGGGGTCTTGATTCAATATGGGGGACGCTGCAACCCCCATTTTGGGGTCTAGGTCCCTTACTGGGGACCCACAGCCCTGTTTCAGGGTCTCTGTCCCATACTGGGGACCCTGCATCCCCATTTTGGGGGTGATAGTCCCATATTAAGGACCCCACATCCTTGTTTTGGGGTCTTGGTCCCATATTGGGGACCCCACACCCCCATTTTAGGGGTCTTGGTTCTATATTGGGGGCCCCATATCCCCATTTTGGGGTCTTGGTCCATACTGGGTTCCCCACGCCCCCATTTTGGGGCTCTTTACCCACTATTGGGTTCCCCACAACCCCCATTTTGGGGCTCTCTACCCCATACTGGGTTCCCCACGCCCCCGTTTCAGGGCTCTCTGCCCACTATTGGTGACCCCACACCCCCATTTTGGGGCTCTCTCCCCACTACTGGGTTCCCCACACCCCCATTTTGAGGGTCTCTGCCCCATATTGGGGTCCCCACATCCCTGTTTCGGGGCTCTCTCCCCATATTGGGTTCCCCACGCCCCCATTTTGGGGCTCTTTACCCCATATTGGGCTCCCCACGCCCCGTTCAGCGGCTCTACCCATATTGGGGACCCCATGCCCCCATTTCGGGGCTCTTTACCCCATTTGGCTCCCCACGCCCCCGATTCGGGGCTCTTTACCCCATATTGGGGTCCCCACACCCCATTTTGAGGTCTCTGCCCCATATTGGGTTCCCCATGCCCCCATTTTGGGGCTCTTTACCCAATTGGGGCTCCCACGCCCCCCGGTTTCGGGGCTCTCTACCCCATATTGGGGGACCCCACGCCCCCATTTCGGGGCCTCTACCCCATATTGGGTTCCCCATGCCCCCATTTTGGGGCTCTTTACCCCATATTGGGGCCCCACGCCCCCGTTTCGGGGCTCTTTACCCCATATTGGGGACCCCACGCCCCCATTTCGGGGCTCTCCACCGCTATTGCCCCCCCAGCCTCGCCGCCCCATTTGGGGTGGGGGCTCTGGGGGGGCTGACGGTGCCCCCCCCCAGGGCTGACGGGGCTGGTCGCCTGCTCCTGGTACGGCCACCGCATCGTCACCAACTTCTACGACCCCACCGTCCCCGTCAACTCCAAGTGAGGGGGGGGGCGCATCTGGGGGGGCCGTGGGGAGGGTTCGGGGGGGCTGCGGGGTTGGGAGGGGCGTGGGGCAGGGTTGGGGGGGTTGGGGGGAGGGTTTGGGGGGCTGCGGGGTTGGGGGGGCCGTGGGGCAGGGTTTGGGGGGGCCTGTGGGGTTTGGGGGGGGCCATGGGGTGGGTCTGGGGAGCCGTGGACAGGGGTTGGGGGGCTGTGGGGTTTGGGGGGGCCATGGGGCAGGATTGGGGGGGGCCGTGGGCAGGTTTCGGGGGCTGTGGGGTTTGGGGGGGCCATGGGGCAGGGTTTCGGGGGCCTGTGGGGTTTGGGGGGGCCATGGGGTGGGTCTGGGGGGTCGTGGGAGGGTTTGGGGGGCTGTGGGGTCTGGGGGGGGCCGTGGGCAGGGTTTTGTGGGGCCTGTGGGGTTTGGGGGGGCCATGGGGTGGGTCTGGGGGGGCCGTGGGCAGGGTTTGGAGGGGCCTGTGGAGTTTGGGGGGGGCCATGGGGCAGGTCTGGGGGGGGCCATGGGGCAGGTTTGGGGGGGCTGTGAGCAGGGTTTGGGGGGCCTGTGGGGGTTGGGGGGGCCATGGGGTGGGTCTGGGGGGCCTGGGCAGGGGTTGGGGGGCCTGTGGGCTTTGGGGGGGCCATGGGGCAGGTCTGGGGGGCCGTGGGCAGGGTTGGGGGGGGCTGTGGGGTTTGGGGGGCCATGGGGCGGGTCTGGGGGGGCCGTGGGCAGGGGTTGGGGGGGCTGTGGGTCTGGGGGGGGCCATGGGCAGGGTTTTGGGGGGCCTGTGGGGTTTGGGGGGGCCATGGGGTGGGTCTGGGGGGGCCGGTGGGCAGGGTTTGGGGGGCCTGTGAGTTGGGGGGGCCATGGGGCAGGTCTGGGGGGGCCATGGGGCAGGTTTGGGGGGGCTGTGGGGTTTGGGGGGGCCATGGGGTGGTCTGGAGGGGGCGGTGGACAGGGGTTGGGGGGTCTCTGGGGTTGGGGGGGGCCATGGGGCGGGGTCTGGGGGGGCCGTGGGCAGGGGTTGGGGGGGGCCTGTGGGGTTTGGGGGGGCCATGGGGCAGGTCTGGGGGGGCCGTGGGCAGGGTTTTGGGGGCTGCAGGGTTGGGGGGGGCCGTGGGCAGGCCCGGGGGTCCCTCACGCCTGCGCGGTGCCTGTGTCCCCCCCCCAGGTACGAGTTCGGCCCCGCCATCCTTCGTGGGCTGGGCGGGGGCGGCGCTGACGCTGCTGGGGGGGCGCCATGTTGAGCTGCTCCTGCCCCCGCGGCGGGCCCGCGGCCGGGGCTACCCCCGGGGCAAGGCCGCCGGCCCCCCCGCCCCCCAGCCACCGCGAGTACGTCTGAGGGGCCCCCGCCGCCCCCCCGACCCCCAGCACGGCTTTTGGGGACCCCCCCCCCCGCCCCCAGCACCGCCCTGAGGACACCCCCCCCCCCCCGAGCCCCCCATCTCCGCTGTGGGGTCCTCCCCCCGAGCTTGGGGGGGGGCCCGCCCCACTCTGGGACCCCCAACCCACTGTGGGGTCCGCCACTTAGGGGGCAGGGAGCCCCCCCAAGGCTGTGTTGGGGGCTCCCCCCCAACTTCCGGGTGCCCCCCCCAACTTTCCGGGTGCCCCCCCCAACTTTCAGGGTGCCCCCCCCAACTTTCAGGGTTCCCGCTCGGGGGGGGGTCTCCGCGCGCTTCTCGCGAGTGGTTTTGTACGAAATAAAGTTTTTGCGTGTTTTAACGCTGTTTCTGCACGAATTTGGTTCCTGGGCCCCCCCCCGCGAAGGGTCCTGTCCACCCACCCCCACAAAAACACGCCCACCCCGCCCCGTCCCAAGATGGCGGCGGCCCGCTGCCGTACGATGGCGTCATCGGGAAGCGCCCGCCCGGACATGGCGGCGCCCGTCGCCGTGCGGGTGGCGTCATCGGGAGGCGCCGGGACGGCGATGCTGGAGGCGCTGGTGGCGGGCGGCGCAGAGGGGCTGGTCCTCGTGCGGGGGTGCGAGGTTGGGGGTGTGGGGGGTTCTAGAGTGGTCTGGGGGTGCGTGGGGCTGGTTTGGGGGGGCTGGGGGGTTCTAGAGGGGTCTGGGGGTGCGTGGGGCTGGTTTGGGGGTGCTCTGGGGGCTTTGGGGGTGCGTGGGGCTGGTTTGGGGGTGCTCTGGGGGGCTTTGGGGTGAGTGGGGCTGGTTTGGGGGGGCTCTGGGGGTGCGTGGGGCTGGTTTGGGTGCGCTAGGGGGCTTCGGGGAGGGGGGGCTGGTTTGGGGGGGCTCTGGGGGTTCTAGAGGGGGCTGGGGGTGCGTGGGCTGGTTTGGGGGGCTCTGGGGGTTTCTAGAGGGCCCTGGGGGTGCGTGGGCTGGTTGGGGGGCTCTGGGGGTTTCTAGAGGGCCCTGGGGTGCGTGGGTCTGGTTTGGGGGTTTCTAGAGGGCCTGGGGGTGCGTGGGGCTGGTTTGGGGGGCTCTGGGGGTTTCTAGAGGGGTTTGGGGTGCGTGGGGCTGGTTTGGGGGTTTCTAGAGGGGTCTGGGGGTGTGGTGGGGCTGGTTTTGGGGGGCTCTGGGGGTTTCTAGAGGGTCTGGGGTGCGATGGGGCTGGTTTTGGGGGGCTGGGTGGTTTTAGAGGGCCCTGGGGTGCGTGGGGCTGGTTTGGGGGGCTCTGGGGGTTTCTAGAGGGGTTTGGGGGGGCTGGGGCTGGGTTTGGGGGTTTCTAGAGGGGTCTGGGGGTTGGGCTGGTTTTGGGGGGCTGGGGGTTTCTAGAGGGGTCTGGGGTGCGATGGGGCTGGTTTTGGGGGGGCTGGGGGGTTCTAGAGGGGTCTGGGGGTGCGATGGGGCTGGTTTTGGGGGGCTGGGGGGTTCTAGAGGGCCCTTGGGGGTGCATGGGGCTGGTTTGGGGGGCTGGGGGGCTCTGGGGGTGCGATGGGGCTGGTTTGGGGGGGCTGGGGGCTCTGGGGCTGGTTTTGTGGGGCTGAGGGTCTGTTTGGGGGGGGTTGTGGGGTGCCCTGTGGCTGGTTTTGGGGGGTCTGGGGGGCTCTAGGGGGCTCTGGGGGAGTTTGGGTCTGGTTTTGGGGGGGCTGGGGGGTGCCATGGGGCCCGGGGGTGGGGTCATCGTGGGGGGTCACCCATGTCCCCCCCCACCAGACAGCGCCGCCTGCGAGGGCCGCAGCCTCCTCCAGGCCTTCGTCACCGCCGCTGTGCAGAGGTGGGGGTCTGGGGGTGTCGGGGGGTTTCTGGGGGGTGCCGGGGGGGGCTGGGGGGGCTGGGGGCTGCAGGGCTCAGCCCCCCCCAACCTCACCCCCCACCCCCCAGGGCCGAGCGCGTACTCGTCGTCCTCTTCGACGTCGCCCGGGAGCGCTTCGAGGCCGGGCTGAGCCCCTCGGTGAAGCAGCAGTGAGTGAGACCCCCCCATGGGCACCCCGGGACCCCCATGGGCACCCATGGACCCCCCCACAGCCCCCCTATGGGCATCCCAGCACCCCCATGGGCACCCCAGGACCCCCACAGCCCTCCCGTGGGCACCTCAGGACCTCCGTGGGCACCCCAGGACCCCCACAGCCCCTCCATGGGCACCCCAGGACACCCATGACCCCCCCAGGGGCACCCCAGGACACCCATGGGCACCCATGGACCCCCACAGCCCCACTATGGGCACCTCAGGACCCCCATGGGCACTCCAGGACCCCCGCAGCCCCCCCGTGGGCACCTCAGGACCCCCATGGGCACCCCAGGACCCCCCACAGCCCCCCCGTGGGCACCTCAGGACCCCCATGGGCACCCATGGACCCCCCCAGCCCCCTCCATGGGCACCCCAGGACCCCCCCAGCCCCCTCCATGGGCACCCAGGACACCCCCCAGGTCCCCCATGGGCACCCCAGGACACCTATGACCCCCCCAGGGGCACCCCAGGACTCCCATGGGCACTCATGGACCCCCCACAGCCCCCCCATGGGCACCCCAGGACCCCCATGGGCACCCCAGGACACCCATGAGCCCCGCAGGGGCACCCCAGGCCCCCAGGGGCACCCATGAACCCCCACAGCCCCCCCATGGGCACCCCAGAACCCCCCAGACACCCCATAGGCACCCAATGGACCCCCCCCGCTCCCCCATGGGTACCCCAGGACCCCAGGCCCCCCCCCCAGGGGCACCCAATGGACTCCCCCAGCCCCCCCAAGACTCCCCAGGACCCCCCAGCCCCCCCCCATGGGCACCCAGGAATCCCCTCAGGTCCCCCATGGGCACCCCAGGACCCCCCCAGGGGCACCCATGGACACCCATGGGCACTCATGGACCCCCACAGCCCCCCCATGGGCACCCCAGGACCCCCATGGACCCCCACAGCCCCCCCATAGGCACCCCAGGACCCCCCCAGGTCCCCCATGGGCACCCACGGACCCCCATGACCCCCCTAGGGGCACCCAATGGACCCCCCCCAGCCCCCCCATGGCTCCCCAGGACCCCCCATAGCCCCCCCCCGGGCCCCCCTGACCCCCCCCCCCCCCTCCCAGGCTCCTGTACCGCGATGGCTTCTCGGACCCCCTGGGCTGGAGCGGGCGGACCCCGAGCTGCGGGCGGGCGATTTCGGGGGGCTGCTGGCGGGGGGGCTCCCGGCGGGGGGGCCCCTGACGCTGGTGCTGGACTCGCTCAGCTGGGTGCTGCTGCGCCCTGCCCCCCCCCCGCCTCGGCCAGGCCCTGGGGGCTCTGCTGGGGGGGGGCCCCCCCCTGACGGTCAGGACATGGGGGGGGGGCTGCCTGCGGGGGTCCCGAAAGGGTTGGGGGGTGGGGGGGGGGCCCCAGTTGGGGTGGGGGGGGCATTTGGGGGGCGGGGGGGCCCCAGTTGGGGTGGGGGGGCATTTGGGGGGCCCCAGTTGGGGTGGGGGGGGCATTTGGGGTGCGGGGGGCCCCAGTTGTGGTGGGGGGGGCACTTGGGGTGCGGGGGGGGCCCGTTGGGATTTGGGGTATGGGGGGGGCATTTGGGTGCAGGGGGGCCCCCAATTGGGCTTTGGGGTGCGGGGGGAGCCCCAGTTGGGGTTTGGGATGCAGGGGGGAGCCCCAGTTGGGGTGCGGGGGGGGCATTTAGGGTGCGGGGAGGGCCCAGTTGGGGGTTTGGGTGCGGGGGGGGCCCACTTGGGGTGCGGGGGGGGGCCCGTTGGGATTTGGGGTATGGGGGGGGCATTTGGGGTGCAGGGGGGCTCCCAATTGGGCTTTGGGGTGTGGGGGGGCCCCAGTTTAGGGTTTGGGGTACGGGGGGGGCCCAGACACGGGGTCCCCAGGGGTTTGGGGTGCAGGGGCCCCCCCAATCGGGATTTGGGGTGCAGGGGGGGCTCCCAATCGGGGTTTGGGGTTTGGGGGGGTCCCCGAGCGGGGGTGTGGGCCCCCCCGCGACCCCCGCGCCCCCCCTCCCCCCAGGCCACCCCCGCCGGCTGCTGGCGCTGCTGCACGAGGAGCTGCACCCCCCGGGGCTGCTGCGGGCGCTGGGGGCCCTGGCCAGCACCCAGGTGGTCCTGGGGGGCCCCCCCCTGGCCCCAGGCGCCCCCCGCCTCGCCCACCTGCTCCGGGGGGGGCGGCGAAAAGGTGGGGTGCGGGGGCAGCCAGGGAGGGGGGGGGATCAGCGTACCCCGAATCGGGGCCTCCCCAAACCTCGCCCCCCACCCCGTTTGCAGGACGAGAGCTTCGCCCTGCTGCCCGACGGCTCCCTGCGCTGCCTGGGGGGGCCCCCCCCCGGGCCGGGGGAGGGGGGGCCCGCCCCCCCCCGCCGCCCCGCACCCATGGGTGCCCCGGCGATTCGGGGGGCCCCCCCCCACCCCCTCACCTTCCGCCTGCGGCTGGTCGGCGGCCGAGCGGGCGGCGCGGGCGGCCGTGTCCCCCCCATACCAGCTCAGCCCCCCCAGGTGAGTTTGGGGGTCCCAGGGTGCTCCCGGCCCCCTCCCAGTCTGGACCAGTCTCCCCAGTAACCCCCGCCCCGCCCCCCCCCCCCCCAGGCAGTCGACCCTGCTCCGGGACGCCCGGGACCATCGCCTGTGCCCCGGAGCCCCCCGAGGACGAGGACCCCGAGGACCCCGACGACGACCTGGACGTGTGACCCCCCCCCCCGCCCCGGGTTATTGCAGGACCTATGTAAACACTGCGGGTTGCTGTAGGACCTACACAAACCTGGGGGGTTGCTGTAGGACCTACACAAACTTCGGGGGGCTTGGGGGTTATCATAGGACCTACACAAACCTGGGGGGTTTGCTGTAGGACCTACACAAACCTGGGGGGTTATTGTAGGACCTACACAAACCTGGTGGTTGCTGTAGGACCTACACAAACCTGGGGGGTTGCTGTAGGACCTATGTAAATCTTGGGGGTCTTTGGGGTTATCATAGGACCTACACAAACCTGGGGGGTTATTGTAGGACCTACATAAACCTTGGGGGTCTTGGGGGTTGCTGTAGGACCTATAGTTGCTGTAGGACCTATACAAACCTTGGGGTTTATTGTAGGACCTACATAAAGCTGGAGACCCCAATAAAGCTGTTGCATCTCCCTGAGCTCCGTGCGGTCACTGGGAGGGGTCCGGGGGGGGGGCGTCACCCCAATTCCGCGGGGGGGGACGACGGGGGGGGACACGACCCCAACTCGGGGGGGGGACTCAGGGACCCGGGGCTGGCGCTGGAACGGGCAGGCCACGCCCCTCGGAGAGGCCACGCCCCCTCGTTTGCATAGCACGGCCTGGCGGCCACACCCCCTCGGCGATGCAGGCCACGCCCCCTCGTCCCCGCAGGCCACGCCTCCTCTCCGCCGCCGTGGCCACGCCCCCTCCGCCGCGCCGACCACGCCCCCCCGGCCCCCGCGCAGGCGCACCAGCCGCCTTCCCCGCGCGCCCGGCCGTGGCGCGGCGCCCGCGCCCCGGAAGTGCTCGGCCGGAAGTGACCCCGGCGGCGGCGAGAGCGGCGGGAGGGGCCGGGCGGGAGCGCGATGGCGGCGGCCGGGGGCGCCCGCCGGTAACGGCCGAGCTCGACCCACCCGCCGCGGCCGGGCACCGCCGGGTGCCCTCCCCCGGGGCCGCCTCCCCCGCGCCTCCGGGGCTGCCGCTCCTCCCGGGACCGCCGCTACTCCCGGAGCCGCCTCCCCCGCGCCTCCGGCGCCGCCTTCCCCCGGGCCGGCGGCCGCAGCGGGGCCGGGGGTCCCGGGGCCGGCCCGGGGCTGGGGCCGCCGCCGCTCCCGGCGCGGGGGGCGCGAAGCTGGCGGAGCTGGGACGGGCGGGGGGCGGCGGCGGGGCCGGTGCCGGTGCCGGGATGATGCGGACCCAGTGCCTGCTGGGGCTCCGCACCTTCGTGGCCTTCGCCACCAAACTCTGGAGCTTCCTCCTCTACATGCTGCGCCGGCAGGTCCGCACCGTGAGTACCGGGAGCGGGGGGCCGCACCGTGAGTACCGGGCGCCGGCCGCGCCGGGGGCTGTGGGGAGGGGGCGGCTTTGGGGCTCCCCGGTGTCCACCCCCCCGCCCTCCTCCGGGGCTCCCGTGGGCTGCGGGGGGCTCCGTCCGCGCCTCGGTTCCCCCAGCGGGGTCCCCGCCGTTTGGGGGGGCGGCAGGGGGGGTCCCCGCGCCGCGGGAGCCGGGGCTGCGGGGGTTTCTCCACGTCCCCAAACCGGGGGGGGGGGATCGCCGGGAGGCCGCGACCCCGCTCCCGGGTCCCTGCGGGGGGTTTAGGGGTGCGTGAGGGGGGACCCGGGCGGCCGGGGGGGCCCTGATGAGGAGCAGCAGGTGAGAGGTTTAATTTAGCCCGGGGGGGGGGGGACGACACACCGGGCCCCCCCCGCACCCCCCCCGGGGCTCAGTGCCAGCGGCCGCCGTCCCGTGCCCGGCGGTGACAGAGGGGACGCTGCCAGGACGTGGTGACGGGGCCGGGCCCAGACGCCTGGGTTCTATTTTGGGCGTCAGCCGGGGGGGGGGAAGCCGGGGTGCCCCGTTAACAGCCCGGCTGCCCTGCTCCGTGGGGCGGGCTGTCGCCCCAATTTGGGGGTCCGCCATGGCGGTGACGGTCCCCGTGTGCCCCCTCGCAGGTGATCCAGTACCAGACGGTGCGATACGACGTCCTGCCCCTCTCCCCGGTGTCCCGCAACCGCCTCAGTAAGTCTGGGGGCAGCCCCCAAACCGGGGGCAGCCCCCAAACCGGGGGGGTGGGGGGCAGCCCCCAAACCGGGAGGGTGGGGGGGAACCCCCAAACCGGGGGGTGCAGGGTAGAGTGGGGAAAGCAGCAAAACTGGGGTGCTCTGAGGGGGAAGGGGGAGAGAGACGCGATGTGTTGGGGCTCAGAGGACACCCCTTGGCCCCCCCCCCAGACCAGGTGAAGAGGAAGATCCTCGTCCTGGACCTGGACGAGACCCTGATCCACTCCCACCACGACGGCGTGCTGCGGCCCACCGTGCGCCCCGGGACCCCCCCGGACTTCATCCTCAAGGTTGGGGGGCCTGGGGTGGCTTGGGGGTCCCCAAGGGCAGAACCTGGGGTCCCTGGGGGCAGAGTTTGGGTGTCCCAGGGGCTGGGGGGCAGCTGAGGCTCCTGGAGCCTGAGGCAGGGGTCCGAGGGGGCAGGGTTTGGGGGGTCCCCAAGGGCAGAACCTGGGGGTGCTGGGGCAGAGTTTGGGGGTCCCAGTGGCAGAACCCAGGGGTGCTGGGGCAGAGTTTGGGGGTCCCCGGGGCTGGGGTGCAGCTGAGGCTCCAAGTGCCCAAGGTGGGGAGCTCCAGGGGCAGAGTTTGGGGGTCCTGGGGCTGGGGGGGTGGCTTAGGCTCCCAGTGCCCAAGGTGGGGGGCTCCCAGGGGCAGAGTTTGAGGGTCCCAGTGGCAGAACCTGGGGGTCCCTGGGGCAGAGTTTGGGGGTCCCCAGGGCTGGGGTGCAGCTGAGGCTCCTGGTGCCCAATGTGGGGGCTCCCAGGGGTGGAGTTTGGGGGTCCCTGGGGCTGGGGTGCAGCTGGGGGTCCCGGTGCTCAGGGCGGGGGGCTCCCAGGGGCAGAGTTTGGGGGTCCCCTGGGGCTGGGGGGTGCCTGAGGCTCCCAGTGCCCAATGTGGGGGCTCCCAGGGGTGGAGTTTGGGGGTCCCTGGGGCTGGGGGGGCAGCTGAGGCTCCCGGTGCCCAAGGTGGAGGCTCCCAGAGGCAGAGTTTGGGGGTCCCGGGGGCTGGGGGGCACCTGAGGCTCCCGGTGCCCAAGGTGGGGAGCTCCAAGGGGCAGAGTTTGGGGGTCCCTGGGGCTGGGGTGCAGTTGAGGCTCCTGGAGCCTGAGGCAGGGGTCCCAGGGGCAGAGTTTGGGGGTCCCAGTGGCAGAACCCAGGGGTGCTGGGGCAGAGTTTGGGGGTCCCCGGGGCTGGGGTGCAGCTGAGGCTCCCAGTGCCCAAGGCGGGGGGCTCCCAGGGGCAGAGTTTGGGGGTCCCGGGGGTGCTGGGGTCCCGCTGACACCCCGCCGCGCCCCAGGTCGTCATCGACAAACACCCCGTCCGGTTCTTCGTGCACAAGCGGCCCCACGTGGATTTCTTCCTGGAGGTGGTGAGTGTCCCCCGCGCCCCCCGCCCCCCCCCCCCCCAAAAGCCGGGGACCCCCAGAGCCGCCGGCGGCGCTGACCCGCCCCGCGCCGCGCCGCAGGTGAGCCAGTGGTACGAGCTGGTGGTGTTCACGGCCAGCATGGAGATCTACGGCTGCGCCGTGGCCGACAAGCTGGACAACAACCGCAGCATCCTCAACAGGCGCTACTACCGCCAGGTGGGCGGGGCCGGGGGCGGGGCTTGGGCCGGGTGGAGCTTGAGGGGCAGGGGCGGGGCTTGAGCGGTGGGAGTGGGACTTGAGGGGCAGGGGAGGGGCTTTGGTGTGGGCGGGGCTTGAGGGGCAGGGCTGTGTGGGCGGGGCTTGAGGGGCAGGGGCAGGGCTTGAGGGGCAGGGGGGCTTTGGTGTGGGCGGAGCTTGAGGGGCAGGGCTTTGTGGGCGGAGCTTGAGGGGCAGGGGTGGAGCTTGAGGGATGGGGCGGGGCTTTGGGGTGGGTGGAGCTCGAGGGGCAGGGGCGGGGCTTGAGCAGTGGGGGCAGGGCTTGAGCAGGGATGGAACTTTGGTGTGGGCGGAGCTTGAGGGGCTGGGGCGGGGCTTGAGGGGCAGGGAAGGGCCTTTGGTGTGGGCGGGGCTTGAGGGACGGGGCGGGGCTTGAGGGGCAGGGGAGGGGCTTTGGTGTGGGTGGCGCTTGAGGGGCAGGGGTGGGGCTTGAGGGGGTGGGGAGGGGCTTTGGTGTGGGCGGGGCTTGAGGGGCAGGGCTTTGTGGGCGGGGCTTGAGGGGCAGGGGCAGGGCTTGGGCAGGGGGGCTTTGGTGTGGGCGGGGCTTGAGGGGCAGGGCTTTGTGGGCGGAGCTTGAGGGGCAGGGGTGGAGCTTGAGGGATGGGGCGGGGCTTTGGGGTGGGTGGAGCTCGAGGGGCAGGGGCGGGGCTTGAGCAGTGGGGGCAGGGCTTGAGCAGGGATGGAACTTTGGTGTGGGCGGAGCTTGAGGGGCTGGGGCGGGGCTTGAGGGGCAGGGAAGGGCCTTTGGTGTGGGCGGGGCTTGAGGGACGGGGCGGGGCTTGAGGGACAGGGGAGGGGCTTTGGTGTGGGCGGGGCTTGAGGGGCAGGGGCGGGGCTTGAGGGGCAGGGGCGGGGCTTGGGGTGGAGCTTGAAGGGTGGGGTGGGGCTTTGGGGTGGAGTTTGAGGGCAGGGGCGGGGCTTTGGTGTGGGCGGAGCTTGAGAGACGGGCAGAGCTTGAGGGGCAGGGGTTTGTGGGCAGAGCTTGAGGGGCAGGGGTGGGGCTTTAGTGTGGGCGGAGCTTGAGGGGCAGGGGTGGGGTGTGGGCGGAGCTTGGGGCAGGGGCGGAGCTTGGGGCAGGGGCGGAGCTTTGGGGACAGATTAGGGCAGAGGCGGAGCTTGAGGGATGGGGTGGGGCTTTGGGGGCAGAGTTTGAGGGCAGGGGTGGGGCTTTGGAGTGGGCGGAGCTTGAGGGGCAGGGCTTTGTGGGCAGAGCTTGAGCGGCAGGGGCGGAGCTTGAGGGGTGGGGGTGGGGCTTTAGGGTGGATGGAGCTTGAAGGGCAGGTGTGGGACTTTGGGGGTGGAGCTTGAGGGGCAGGGGCGGGGCTTGAGGGGCAGGGGCAGGGTTTGGGTGTGGGTGGAGCTTGAGGGACAGGGCGGGGCTTCGGTGTGGGTGGAGCTTAGGGCAGACCTTGAGGGGCAGGGGTGGGGTTTGGGTGTGGGCGGAGCCAGCAGCTGATTGACACTGCCTGGGGGGTGTGTGGCATCAGCGTGGTGGGCGGGGCCAGCTGCTGGTGGGTGGAGCCTTGTCCACCCAGCGGGTGGGGCCTACGGGGAGAGGCGTGGCCTGATGGCGCCCCGCCCCCCAGCACTGCACGCTGGAGCTGGGCAGCTACATCAAGGACCTGTCGGTGGTGCACGGCGACCTCTCCAGCATCGTCATCCTCGACAACTCCCCCGGCGCCTACCGCAGCCACCCCGGTATGGCCCCCCCCCCGCCCCCCCCGGGCCCCCCGCCGCGCCCCCAGCCCCTCACCGCCCCCCGCTCTGCCCCCAGATAACGCCATCCCCATCAAGTCCTGGTTCAGCGACCCCAGCGACACGGCTCTGCTCAACCTGCTCCCCATGCTGGATGCCTTGAGGTGAGAGCCAGGGGGCTCTGGGGGGGCCACAGCGGGGTCTGGGGGGTCCTGGGGGGGGGAACAGAGGGGTCCTGGGGGGGGGCACGGGGGGTCTGGGAGGGCACAGCAGGGTCTGGGGGGGTGTTCTGGGGGGCACGGGGGGTCTGGGGGGCACAGCAGGGTCTTGGAGGGGTCTGGGGGGGGCATAGTGGGGTCTGGGGGGGCACAGCGGGGTTTGGGGGGGGGTCCTGGGGGGGCACAGCAGAGTCTGGGGGGTCACAGCAGGGTTTGGGGGGGGCACGGGGGGTCATGGGGGTGCACAGTGGGGTCATGGGGGACACAGGGGGGTCATGGGGGGGCATGGGGGTCTGGGGGAGCACAGCAGGGTCTGGGGGGGAGCCTGGAGGGGCATAGGGGGTCTGGGGGGCGTCCTGGGGGGCACAGCGGGGCCTAAGGGGGCACAGCAGGGATCAGGGGGTGTTTTGGGGGAGCAGAGCGGGGCCTAGGGGGTGTCCCAGGGGGGCACAATAGGGTTTTGGGGGGCACAGTGCAGCTCAGGGGGTGTCCTGGGGGGGTGGGCACAGCAGGGCCTGGGGGGTGTCCCAGGGGGGCACAGGGGGTCTGGGGGGGGCACAGCAGGGCCTGGGGGGCGTTTTAGGGGGCACAGTGGGGTTTTGGGGGTCACAGCAGGGCCTGGGGAGTGTTTTGGGGGGCACAGCGGGGTCCAGGGGATGTCCTGGGGGGGCACAGTGGTGCCTGGGGGGGGGTCCCGGGGGCACAGGGGGTCTGGGGGGGGCACAGCAGGGCCTGGGGGGTGTTCTGGGGGTACAGTGGGGTTTTGGGGTGCACAGCAGGGTCCAGGGGATGTCCTGGGGGGGCACAGTGGGGCCTGTGGGGTGTTCAGGGGGGCACAGGGGGTCTGGGGGGAGTTCTGGGGAGTACAGTGGGGTTTTGGGGAGCACAGCGGGGTCCAGGGGATGTCCTGGGTGGGCACAGGGGGTCTGGGGGGGTCACAGCGAGGCCCGGGGGGTGCCCTGGGGGGGCACAGCGGGGTCCTTGCTGGTTTGGGGGGCACTAGCGAGTGGGTTGGGGGTCTCACCCTGCTCTCCCCCCCCCGCCCCCCCCCAGGTTCACAGCCGACGTCCGCTCCGTCCTGAGCCGCAACCTGCACCAGCACCGGCTGTGGTGACGGCAGCCCTGCCCCCGCCCCGTCACCCCCGCCGCCGGGACGGGGACCCCCCCCCCGGGATCCCCCCGCGAGGGACAGCGCCGGGGGTCACCCCCCGCCCCCCTCCCCCGGGGACTGCGCCGCGGGGACCCCGCGCCCCCTGCGAGGGACGGACGCTGCGCCCCGGCGGGGGACGAAGCTTCGGCGCTGGGGGAGGGGGGGCGGGGGGTCGGGGCATGTGTGTCCCCCCCCCCCCACCGGACAGACGGACACGGACAGACGGGGGCCGCCGGCCCCGCCCTCTCGTTTTTAAAAGCCCTCGCTCCCGCCCGCGGCGTCTGCGCCCTCTCTGTGCTTTGGGGTCCCCACCGTGAGACCCCCGTCCCCGCGGCGCGGGTGCTGCGGCCGGGGAGGGGTGGCTGTCTGTCCGGGGGGGGGGGGGGGGGGTCTATCTGTCCGTGGGGCTCCCCTGGGTCCCCCGCACCCCCCAACCCGCGGTCCCCCATTTTCCTTCCCCCCCCCCCCCCCCCCCCGCCTGCTCCCCGCGATGGTTCCGTCCGCGTCTGAGCGCTGGCCACGCCCCCTCCCCTTTGGCCACGCCCCCGCCGCGGGCGGCGCCACGCCCCCTCCTGGCTGCCGGCGGTCACGTGGTGCCAGTGTTTACCTCGCGGCCCCGCCCGCCACGTGACTCTCCCCCCCCCCCCCCCGCGCCTTTCCGCGCGGTGACGTCAGTCACATGACGGCCGCAGCACCGCCGCGGATCCCTCCGCGCCGCCACCGCCCGCTTCCTTCCGCTTCCCCACCGCTGCCGGCGCCCGTCCCGCTCCTGCCGCCCCCGCCCTCCCCCCTCGCATCGCGCAACCGCCGGTAGCGGCGGCGGGGGGGGGGGGGGGGGGGGGGCGGTGTACGCTGTTTCCGTAACGAAGCGTGCCGGGAGGGGGGTGCCCTTACGCCGAATGCGCAAGCGCTACGCCACCTGCGCGGGCCCGGCGCCGCCTGCGCATGCGCTACGTCGCCTGCGCGGGCGCTACGCCATCTGCGCAGGCACGGGCACCGCTTTCCCCTTCTTCTCCCCGCCCCCCCCTCCCCCCCCCGCCGGCTGCGGGGCGGCGGCGGCCGGTTACGCCGATTGCGTGGGGCGCGCGCGCACCGCCCTGCGCTGTTGGCGTGGCGGAGGGGGCGGGGCCGTATCCGTGCGCCGCGCACGCACCCTCCGGTCCCGGCCCCGGTCCCCGGTCCCGACCCCGGCCATGAAGTTCCTGTACAAGGAGGAGCACCCGTTCGAGAAGCGCCGCTGCGAAGGCGAGAAGATCCGTAAGAAGTACCCGGACCGCGTCCCGGTGAGCGCCGGGGACCCCCCTGGGGATCCCCCCCGGGACCCCCTGGGGACCCCCCAGGGGACCGCTGAGACCCCCGGGATCTCCCCGGGGCACCCTGGGACCGCCCCGGGACCGCCTGGAGACCCCCCCGGGGACCCCTGATACCCCGGGCACCCTGGGACCGCCACGGAACCGCCTGGGGACCCCCGGGACCCCCTGGGGACCCCCCCGGGGACCCCTGAGACCCTCGGGCACCCTGGGACGGCCCCGGAACCGCCTGGGAATCCCCCACGACCCCCTGGAACCTACGGGGACCCCCCTGGGGACCCCTGAAACCCCCGGGATCTCCCCGGGGCACCCTGAGACCCCCCCCCGGGGATCCCCGGAACCTATGGGGACCCCTGAGACCCCCCGAGCACCCTGGGGATCTCCCCCTAAAACCCCCGAGACCACCCTGGGGAACCCCCGGAACCTACGGGGACCCCTGAGACCTCCTGGAACCCACCCGGAGCATGCTGGGGACCCCCCCCGGCGCAGTCTGGGGACCCCCAGGGCCCCCGAGACCCCCTGGAGCCCCCCCGGAGCACCCTGGAGCTGCCCCGGAGCACCCTGGGGACCCCCCGGAAGCCCTGAGACCACCCTGGGGACCCCCCGGAACCTATGGGGAACCCCCGGAGCACCCTGAAGCCCCCCCTGGAGCCCCCCCGGAGCACCCTGGGGACCCCCGGGACTCCTGAGACCCCCTGGAACCCCCCCCGGAGCACCCTGGGGACCCCCCGGAACCCCTGCGACCCCCCGGAACCGCCCCGCTCCGAGCCACCCAAGCATTGGGGCGCAGCCCTGACCCCTTATCGCCGGGGCAACCCAAGCGTTCGGGACCCCCTTGGGCCCCCCCCCGCCCAGTGACACCACCCTGGGTGTCCCCCCCCTCCCCTCTAAGACCCCTCCCGGATCCCCCCCACCCCCCAAACTGCACCCATCGCCCCCCGCCCGTCCCCCCAGGTCATCGTGGAGAAGGCGCCGAAGGCCCGAATCGGGGACCTGGACAAGAAGAAATACCTGGTGCCCTCGGACCTGACAGGTGGGGGGGGGCTGGCGTGGGGGAGGGGCTGGGGGGGGGGCTGGGGGTCCCTAGGCCCCCCCCTCACCGTGCCCCCCTCCCCCCGCAGTGGGCCAGTTCTATTTCCTCATCCGGAAGCGGATCCACCTGCGCGCCGAGGACGCGCTCTTCTTCTTCGTCAACAACGTCATCCCCCCGACCAGCGCCACCATGGGCCAGCTCTACCAGGTGGGGGGGCTGTGGGTGCTGGGGGGGGCTGTGGGTGCTGGGGGGGGGCTATGGGTGCCACCATGGGCCAGCTCTACCAGGTGGGGGGGCTGTGGGTGCTGGGGGGGGCTGTGGGTGCCACCATGGGCCAGCTCTACCAGGTGGGTGTGCTGGGGGGGGGGGGTTATGGGTGCTGGGGGGGGGTTATGGGTGCTGGGGGGCGGTTATGGGTGTTGAGGGGTGGGGTTATGGGTGTTGAGGGGGGGGTTATGGGTGCTGGGGGGGGGTTATAGGTGCTGGGGGGGTACGGGTGTTGGGGGGGGTTATGGGTGCTTGGGGGTTTAGCGGTGCTGAGGGGGGGGTTATGGGTGCTGATGGGGGGTTTAGCAGTGCTGGGGGGGGTTATGGGTGCTGAGGGGGGGGCTGTGGGTGCTGGGGGGGGTACGGGTGCCAGGGGGGTTTAGCAGTGCTGGGGGGGGGTACAGGTGTTGGGGGGGGGGGTTTATGGGTGCTGGGGGGGGGGCTGTGGGTGCTGGGGGGGGTACAGGTGCCGGGGGCGCCCAGGCCCCCCTGACCCCCCCGACCCCCCCGTGCCCCCCAGGAGCACCACGAGGAGGATTTCTTCCTGTACATCGCCTACAGCGACGAGAGCGTCTACGGGGCCTGAGCGCCCCCGCCCCCTCCCGCCGCCGCCCCCCCCGGCCCCCCCCGCCCCCCCGCGGCCTCAATAAACGGAACGGAGCCGCCGAGCGGCCTGGGGACTCCTTTGTGCGGGGGCGGAGGGAGACGGGCCGGGACTACAGCTCCCGGCGTGCCCCGCGGCGGAAGCGAGGGGCGGGGCCCGCGGCGGGGGTGTGTGGGCGGGGCTTGCGCATGCGCGGTGGCGCCCGGGGGCGGGGCCGAGCGGGCGGGGGCGGGGCGGGGCGGGGCGGGGGCGGTGCGGAGCGAGGCGGCACCGGACGGGAGCGACGGACGGAGCCGGGGCCCGACCCCGCCGCGGGGCCGCCGCCATGGCCGAGCCCGGCCCCGAAGGTACCGGAGGCAGCGGCGGCGGCGGGGGAGCCGGGACCGAAGCGCCGGGACCGGGGGGGTCCCGGGACCACCGGGACCGGGGCGGGGGGGGGGGGAGCACCGGCACCGGGCGGGGGGACACGAGGGGGGAGCGGGAGCACCGGGGGAAGCTGAATACCGGGGGGTACCGGTACCGCGGGAGGGGGGCACCGTAGGACCGGGAGAGGGGGGCGAACGGGAGCACCGGGGGGCGGGGGGGGGGGTCTGAGGGGGGAGCGGGAGCACCGGCACCGGGGGGACCCGGGGCGGCGGGGTTGGAGCACTGAGGCTGCCGGCACCGGCGGGGGGGCAGCGGGAGGGCCGGTACTTGGGGGGGGGGTGGGGGGTGGAGCACCGGGAGTACCGGCGGCGGGGGGGGAACCGGGACAGTGGGGAGAATCGGGGCGCTGGGAGTGCCGGTACCGGGGGGGGGGGGGAGGATGGGTCCCCCGGGCGAAAGCGTGGCCGGGAGCGGGGGTCCCGGGACTGGGCGGGGGGGGTTGGAGCCCCGGGACCGGGACCAGGAACTCGGGGCCCCCCCGGCGCCAACACCGGTGGGGGGAGGGGAACCGGAGCGTGGCCGGGGGGGAGGGGGGGAACCGGGACCGGCGGGGACCGGGAGGCGGCGGCAACGGGGTGGGGGTGGGTGTGAGGGGTGCGGGGACGGCCCCGGCCCCGGGGCGGCTGCGCCCTGAGCTCCCGGTACCGGGGGGGGGGGGGCCTGCCCTGGCACGGGGGGGATCGGGGGCCGCTCCGGTGGCCCCCCCCCCCGGGGCTGGCGGTCCCGGGGTGCCGGTGTGACCCCCCCTGCCCCTCCGCAGACCCGCTCCCGAGCCTGAAGGCGGAGACACAGGTGAGGGGTGGGGGGGGGAACCGGGAGGAACCGGGAGGGGGGAGGGCGATCCCGGGAGCCCCCCCTTCCCCCCCCACACGGTAACCCGGGCAGGCGGGAGCGGCTCCTGGCCCCTCCCGCCGCGCCTTAACCCCTACCGCGCCGCGGGGCCGGTACCGGGAGGGGGGTGATGGCCGGGGGAGCGGGGGGGGGGGGGGGGGGGGTGTCCCGGTGCTGACGGTCCCGTCCCGTGTCCCCCCACCCCCCACCCCCCGGTGCCCGCAGCCCCCCGAGAAGCGCCGGCGGACGATCGAGGACTTCAACAAGTTCTGCAGCTTCGTGCTGGCCTACGCCGGGTACATCCCGGCGGCCGCCGAGGTGAGCCCCGGGGCACCGGGGGGGGTACCGCGGGGGGGGGGTACGGGGGGGGGGGGGGGGGTTGGCGGGCACTGAGGGGGTCCCGGGGGACCCCAGGGCCGGCGCTGCCGCTTGTCCGGATCCCTCCGGTCACCTCCGCTCGCCTGCGGTGCTCCCCGGATCCCTCCGGTAACCGCGGGGTCCCGCCGGGCCCCGCCGCCGCCCCGGCCCCATCTTGCAGCGGCGCCTACAGCTCCCAGCGTGCCCCGCGCCCCGCCCCCGCGGGGGCTGCCGGGAAGCGGAGGCCCCGCCCACCCAGAGACTACAATTCCCGGCGTGCCTTGCGCGCTGCCGCCATTTTGGGGCGGGCGGTGCTGGTGGGTGACGGGAGATGGAGTCCGGGGGGGGGGGGGCGGTTGGGGCACCCTAGGATGGGGGTCAGGGGGCTCGGGGGTCCGGGGGGGTTTGGGGCACCCCCAGGATGGGGGTCAGGGGGCTCGGGGCAGCCCCCCATGATGGAGGAGGTGGATAGGGGGGTTTGGGGCACCCCCCATGATGGAGGGGGCAGATGGGGGGGTTGGGGCACCCCCAGGACAGGGGTCAAGGGGTTCAGGGCAGCCCCCCACGATGGAGGGGGCGGATGGGGGGGGGTTGGGGCACCCCCAGGATGGGGTTCAGGGGGCTCGGGGGTCCGGGGGGATTTGGGGCACCCCCAGGACAAGGGTCAGGGGGCTCAGGGGTCCGGGGGGATTTGGGGCACCCCCAGGACAGGGGTCAGGGGGCTTAGGGGTCCGGGGGGGTTTGGAGCACCCCCAGGACAGGGGTCAGGGGGATTTGGGGCACCCCCAGGACAGGGGTCAGGGGGCTCAGGGCAGCCCCCCATGATGGAGGGGGCGGATGGGGGGGTTTGGGGCACCCCCAGGTCAGGGGTCAGGGGGCTCGGGGGTCTGGGGGGGTTTGGGGCACCCCCAGGACAGGGGTCAGGGGCGTTGGGGCACCCCCAGGATGGGCAGGAGTGACAGGCAGGCTCCTGGCTCACCGGGACAGGGGGGCTTTGGGCACCCCCAGGCCCGGGGGGGGGTCCCAGCCCCCCTGACCCCCACTTTCCCCCCCCAGGAGAGCGGCTGGCCGTCCTCGGGGCCCAGCTCCCCGCTGGGGCCGGGGCGGGCGGAGGGGGCGGAGGGCTGGGGTTCGGCCCCTGCCGCCCTGCGCACCATCGAGACCTTCGTCCGCAAGGCCAAATCTTCCAAAAAACGCGGCCTGGGGCGCTTGGCCCCCCCCCGAAAGCGCCCTGCTCGACAAAATGCGGCTGAAGGACTCGCTCTTCGACCTGCCGCCCCCCCCCCGGCGCCCCCCCCGCGCCCCCCCGGCGGAGGGAGCGGCGCAGCCGGCGGGGGGAACCGGGGGGACCCCGGGGGGGCCGCGGGGAGCCCCGCTCCCGCATCAAAAAAAGCAAAAAACGGCGATGGAAGAAAGGGGAGCGGGAAGGGGCCAAGGCATCCCCAGCGAGACGGACTCGGAGGAAGAAGCGGCGTCCCCCCCACCGCCCCCCGAGGCGGGGGCCGAGCCCCGGGAAGCGGCGGGGGGCAAATTGGGGGCGGGGGGGGGGGAAGGAGGGTGGCAGCACCGAAACCAGCCGGGACGGGGACGGGGACGGCAGCTCCAGCGAGGGCGAGATGCGGGTGATGGACGAGGACATCATGGTGGAGTCGGGTGAGTTGGGGGGTCCTGCTGCGCCCATGGTGACCCGGGGCGGGATTTGGGGTCTCCATGACCCTTTTTGGGGTCCCCGGTGCCCCCCAACACCTCCAGCCCCCCTCCCACACCTCCTGCCACCCCCAACCCAGGCCCACAGCAGCCAGGGTGACCCAGGTCTGGTTCTGGGGATCCCCCTGACCCTTTTTGGGTTCCCTCTGACCCTTTTTGGGGTCCCTCAGTGCCCCCAGCCCTGCTCCCATGCCTCCTGCTGCCCCCAACCCAGGCCCACAGCAGCCAGGGCGACCCAGGGCTGGTTTTGGGGACCCCCCTGACCCTTTTTGGGACCCCCTTGACCCTTCTCTTTTGGAGTGCCCCGACCCTCCCCTTTTTGGTTCCCCTGACCCTTTTTGGGGTCCCTCAGTGCCCCCAGCCCCCCTCCCACACCTCCTGCCACCCCCAGCCCAGCCCCACAGCAGCCAGGGCGACCCAGGGCTGGTTCTGGGGTCCCCCCTGACCCTTTTTGGGACCTCCTTGACCCTTCTCTTTTGGGGTACCCCTGACCCTTCCCTTTTTGGGGTCCCCCTTCCCTTTCTGGGTTCCTCCTGACCCTTTTTGGGGTCCCCAGTGCCCCCCAACCCCTCCAGCTCCCCTCCCACACCTCCTGCCGCCCCCAGCCCAGGCCCACAGCAGCCAGGGTGTCCCAGGGCTAGTTCTGGGGATCCCCCCGACCCTTCCCTTTCGGGGTCTCCTCTGACCCCCCCCCTTTTTTTTTTTTTTGGTTTCTCGCCCCCGCAGGCGACGACTCCTGGGACCTGATCACCTGCTACTGCCAGAAGCCCTTCGCGGGGCGGCCGATGATCGAGTGCAGCCAGTGCGGGACCTGGATCCACCTCTCCTGCGCCAAGGTCAAGAAGAACAACGTCCCCGACGTCTTCTACTGCCAAAAGTGCAGGGAGGGACCCCGCCGCGCCCCCCCCGCCGCCCCCCGGCCCGGGGGGGACCCCTAGCACCCCCCGACCCGGGGGGTGAGGCACCCCTGGCCCATCCCCATCACCCTGGGGGGATGCTGATGGGGGGGGGGGCACCCTGGGGAGAGGGGCGCTGGGGAAGGGGGTTTTGGGGGGGACCTCAGGGATGGGACTCAGGAGGTTTGGGGGGACCCTCGCCCCGAAGATGGGGGGGTTTGGGGGACCCTCACCCCAAAGATGGGGGCTTTAGGGGGACCCTCACCCCCAGGACAGGGGGGCTTTAGGGGGACCCTCACCCCAAAGATGGGGGTTTGGGGACACCCTCACCCCCAGGACAGGGGGGTTTTGGGGGACCCTCACCCCAAAGATGGAGGGGTTTGGGGGTATCCTGATCCTCACCCCCCAGACAGGGAGGTTTAGGGGGACCCTCACCCCCAGGACAGGGGGGGTTTAGGGGGACCCTCACCCCCAGGACAGGGAGGTTTTGGGGGACCCTCACCCTAGGCCATGAGGTTTAGGGGGACCCTCACCCCCAGGACAGGGAGGTTTAGGGGGACCCTCATCCTAGGCCATGAGGTTTAGGGGGACCCTCACCCCCAGGCCATGAGGTTTGGGGGCACCCTCACCCCAAATTGGGGGGCTTTGGGGGCACCCTCACCCCAGGCCGTGAGATATGGGGGACCCTTCCCCCCCCCTCTCCCCAAGACAGGGGAGGTTTGGGGGGTCTCTCACCCCCGGGACAGGAGGGGTTTGGGGGGACCCTCACCCCAAGCCATGAGGTTTGGGGGAACCTCATGTGTGCCCCCCCCAGGATAAGGGGGCTTGGGGGACACTCGCCCCCAAACCAGATTTGGGGGACCCTCACCCCCCCCAGGACAGCGGAGATTTGGGGGGGACCCTTATCCCGGGGGGGTCCTGGGGCTCAGGAGGTTTGGGGGACCCTCGCCCCCAGGATGGGGGGGGTTTGGGGGGACCCTCACCCCCCCCGGGGGTCCCCGGACTCAGGGACCCCAGGACACAGGTTTGGGCCCCCCCCCCGTGTACAGTCAGGCTGTAAATAGAGGGGGGAAGCGGTTTTTCATGTGTGTTATTTTTTTAAACTTTTATTTCCCTGCACCCCCGCTTTTTTTTTTGGGGGGGGGCACCCCCCCAACGGTTTGGGGGTGCTGGGGTGGATGGAGCAGCCCGGGGGGGGGACACACCCCCAAAAACGGGCTGGGTCTGTCCCGGCGCCTGGCAAAGGGGCTGGGGGGGGGTTTGGGGGACCCCCCCTCCCCCGGGCAGGGTTTTGCGGGGGACACCACCCCCCACCCCCCCCCCGTTGTTTTAAGAATAATATTTTGGAGTTCGCGTGGGGGGCTGCAGCCCCCCCCCCCCTGTAAATAAACGGTGCCGCGGCCTTCGTACGGGGGGGTCAGCGTCCGTCTGTCCGTCCTCGCCACCCAGGGGGTCCTCACCCCCCCCCCCCCCACGCCCACGGGGAACCCCCCTGTCCGCCCCCGTCGTGGGGACCCCACAGCGCCGCCCCCCCCGCAGGGGGCGTGGCTGAGCGTCCCAGGCCCCGCCCCCTGCCTTTGGGCGGGAGGATCCGGTCACCATGGCGACGGGGCGGGGCTGGGCGGTGTCGCCATGGCGGCGGGGCTGGGAGGTGTCTGTCACTGTGGGGGCGGGCTCTGTCGCCATGGCGACGGGGGCGGGGCGGGAAGTGTCCCCCGGGGAGAGCGCGGGGCGCGGTTGCCACGGCGACGGCGGGGGGGGGGGGGGGGGCTGCGGGTCGCCATAGCGACGGGCGCCATTTTGGCTCCGTCCCAGCCGGGGCGCGGGCGCCATCTTATGGCGGCGGCGGCGGCGGCGTTCCCGGAGCGGGCGGAGCTTCGCCCCTCCGGTTCATTTGCATTAATTAGCCTAAAAGGGGAGGGCGAGGGCGCGTCGTTAACTACGTTTCCCAGCGTGCCCCGCGCGGGCGCGGCTCCGCCCGGTCCGTGACCTTGGCGGAGAGGGGCGGGGGGGGGTGGGTGGGACACGGACACCGGGACAGGCCCGGGACAGCGGCGGGGACATGCGGGGAATGGCGGGCTGGGGCTGCGCCTGCTCCGCCGGGCCCCGCCGGGGTGAGCCCGAGGGGGGTGAGGGGTCCCGGGGCGGGGTTTGGGGGTCCCGGGGGGCTGAGGGGAACCGGGGGGGTCCCGGGAGGTCCCGGGGCGGCGCCGGGGCCAGGGGGCGTGGGCCGCGGTTTGGGGGGGGGGGGGCAAGAGTTGGGGGTCCCGGGTTGGGAGGGGTCCCGGAGCTCCGGGAGCTTGGGGGGGGGGGGCTCCGGGATCTTGGGAGACCCCCGGTGCTTGGCGGGGGGGGGGGGGTCGGGGGGACCCCGGGGTTTGGGGGGTCCCGGGGCTGGGGGAGGGGGGGACACAGGGCACACGGGGTTTGGGGGGGTTTTGGGGTGTCCCAGGACTTTGGGACCCCCCCGGTAGCGGCGTGCGGGGGGGGTTTGAGGGGACCCCGGGGTTTGGGGGGGTCCCGGGGGGTCCCGCTGTGAGCCCCCCCCTTCCCATCCGCAGGCTCGGGGGGGCCCGGCTGCAGAGCACGCACCAGGCGGAGGTAGGGACCCCCAAAAACCGCCCTCCCCCGCCCCCGGCATCCCCCCCCGGGATCCCCCCCTCCCCGTGACGTCAGAACTGGGGCAAAGGGCGCACGGTGGAAACTGGGGGAAAGGTGACGGGGGGGGGGCGGGGGGCCCTGGGCGGGTCCCCGTGGGTTTTGGGGGACCCATGGGTAAGTAGGGGGGTCCTGGGGGGGCTCCCCGGGGGTTTTGGGGGGCCCCTGGGTGAGTAGGGGGGTCCTGGGGGGGCTCCCCGGGGGTTTTGGGGGGCCCCGTGGGTTTTTGGGGGACTCCTGGGTAAGTAGGGGGGTCCTAGGGGGGCTCCCCGGGGGTTTTGGGGACCCCTGGGTGAGTAGGGGGGGTCCCCGGGGGTTTTGAGGGACCCCTGGGTGAGTAGGGGGGTCCTGAGGGGGCTACCCATGGGTTTTGGGGGACCCCTGGGTGAGTAGGGGGTCCTGAGGTGGCTACCTGTTGGTTTTGGGGGGCCCCCGGGGGTTTTGGGGGATGCCTGGGTGAGTAGGGGGACCTGGGGGGCTCCCTGGCTGTTTTGGGGGGCCCCAGGGGTTTGGGGGACCCCTGGGTGAGTAGGGGGGTCCCCGGAGGTTTTTGGGGGACCCCTGGGGGGTCAGCACGGGGGGCGGTTGCTTTGGGGTTGATGTGGGGGCCCTGAGGGCTGGGGGTCCCTGAGGGGGGTGCGGGGGGGGGGTTGGGGGTACCGGGAGGATTTGGGGGTGCTGGAGGGATTTGGGGAGGTCTAGGGGGGGATTCGGGGGCGTTTTGGGGTGCTCTCACCCCTCTCCGCAGGCCGTGCTGCACAAAACCGGGGCCCCGGCGGCGGCGGTGGCGGCTGCAGCCCCCCCAAGGCCAAGCCTGCGCTGGAGGTGAGTGGGGGGTCCCGGGGGGGGGGGGGGGGTCTGGCATTCGGCGGGGGGCCGCCCGCTGCCCCTCAATATTTCCCCCTTCCACCCAGGAATCCAAATCCTTCGCCGTGGGGATGTTCCTGGGGCGGCTCAACGCGGAGCAGGTCTTCCCGTACCCCTCAGGTAAGGGGGGGGACCCCAAAATGATGGGGGGGGGGGCTGGGTGGGGTCAGCCCCCCGTTTTGGGGCCCCCTGGTGACCCCCCCCTTGCCCCGCAGCGCTGAGCGAGGAGCAGGAGCAGACGCTGCAGGAGCTGGTGGGACCTGTCAACCGCTTTTTTGAGGTGCAAAGCGGGGGTTTTGGGGGTGACCTCCCTGCAAGGGGGCCACGCCCCTTTCCCAGGGAGCCGGGGGGGGTGGGTGCGCGGTTTGTGGGTGCCCCCCGCCCTGACCCCCCCCCCCCACCCCGTCCGCAGGAGGTGAACAACGCGGCCCGTAATGACGAGCTGGAGCGGGTGGAGGACGGGACGATGCAGGGGCTGAAGGAGTTGGGGGCCTTCGGGCTGCAGGTGCCCTCCGAAATGGGGGGGCTGGGGCTCTCCAACACCCCAGGTGAGGGCGGGGGACCCCCGAGGACCCCCTTCTGCCCCCCCCCGGGGACCCCTTCTGCCCCTTGGGGACCCCCACCAGCCTTCCCTAAGCCCCTTGGGGAGCTGCTCTGCTCCTTGGGGACCCCCTTCAGATCCCCCCCAGCCCCCTTGAGCCCCCCTCTGTCCTTGGGGACCCCCTTAACCCCCCCCCCCCAGAGCCCCCCTCTGCCCTTGGGGACCCCCTTAAACCCCCCCCAGGGACACCATCTGCCCTTGAGGACCCCCTTAACCCCCCCCCCCCCCCAGGGACCCCCTCTGCCCTTGGGGACCCCCTTGACCCCCCTTGGGCCCCCCTCTGCCCTTGGGGACCCCCTTAACCCCCCCCCAGAGCCCCCCTCTGACCTTGGGGACCCCCTTGACACCACCCAGGGACCCCATCTGCCCTTGGGGACCCCCTTCTGATAACCCCAACTCCCCCAAGGAACCCTGTCTGCCATTAGGGACCCCCTTAGCCCCCCCAGGGACCCCCTCTGACTTTGGGGACCCCCTTCTGATAACCCCAGCCCCCTTGAGCCCCCCTGTCCCCCTTTGGGACCCCCTTCAGCCCCCCCAGGGACCCCCTCTGCCCTTGGGGACCCCCTTCTGATAACCCCAGCCCCCTTGAGCCCCTCTCTTCCCCTTGGGGACCCCCTTAACCCCCCAGGGACCCTCTCTCCCCCTTGGGGACCCCCTTAGCCCCCCCAGGACCCCCCTCTGCCCTTGGGGACCCCCCCAGCCCCCCACTGACCGTGCCCCCCCCCCAGTACGCCCGCCTGGTCGACATCGTGGGCCAGCACGACCTGGGGGGTGGGCATCACGCTGGGCGCCCACCAGTCCATCGGCTTCAAGGGGCTGCTGCTCTACGGGACCCCCGCCCAAAAACAGAAATACCTGCCCCGCCTGGCCACCGGTGCGGGGCACGGCAGGGGAGCTGGGGGGGTCTGGGGGGTTTGAGGGGGGTCTGAGGGAGATTGGGGGGGGCCTGGGGGGGGTTTGAGGGGGGTCTGGGAGAGATTGGGGAGGGTCTGGGGGGGTTTGAGGGGGCTCTGGAGGAGTTTGGGGGAGATTGGGGGCGTCTGGAGGAGTTTGAGGAGGGTTTGGGGGGTCTGGGGGAGATTGGAGGGCATCTGGGGGGGTTTGGGGGGGGTCGGGGGAGATCGGGGGGGTCTGGGGGGGTTGAAGGGGGTCTGGAGCAGTTTGAGGGGAGTTTGGGGGGGTCTGGAGGAGATTGGGGTGGTCTGGGGGAGATTGGGGGAGTTTGGGGGGGTCTGGAGGAGATGAGGGGGTCCTGGGGGAGTT
This sequence comes from Pelecanus crispus, assembly GCF_030463565.1. Classification (NCBI taxonomy): domain Eukaryota; kingdom Metazoa; phylum Chordata; class Aves; order Pelecaniformes; family Pelecanidae; genus Pelecanus; species Pelecanus crispus. The sequence goes on along the minus strand of NW_027461501.1, from coordinate 190,861 downwards.
TGGGGGTGGTCTGGGGGAGATGGGGGGGGTCTGGAGGAGATGAGGCGGTCCTGGGGGAGTTTGGGGGAGGGTCTGGGGGAGATTGGAGGGCATCTGGGGGGGGTTGGGGGAGATTGGGGGGGTCTGGAGCAGTTTGAGGGGAGATTGGGGGGTGTCTGGGGGAGATGGGGGAGTCCTGGGGGAGTTTGGGGGAGGGTCTGGGGTAGATGGGGTGGTCTGGGGGAGTTTGGGGGTGTCTGGAGGAGATGAGAGAGTCCTGGGGGAGTTTGGGGGGTGTCTGGAGATGAGGGGGTCCTGGGGGAGTTTGGGGGGGTCTGGGGGAGATGGGGGGGTCTGGAGGAGATGAGGGGGTCCTGGGGGAGTTTGGGGGAGGGTCTGGGGGTGATTGGGGGGCATCTGGGGGTGATTGGAGGGCTCTGGGGGTGATTGGGGCAGGTCTGGGGGAGTTTGGGGGGGGTCTGGGGGAGTTTGAGGGGCTCTGGGGGAGATGGGGACCCCCTGAGCCCCCCCGTGCCCCTCTCAGGGGAGACGATGGCTGCTTTTTGCCTGACGGAGCCTGGCAGCGGCTCGGACGCCGCCTCCATCCGCACACGGGCGCAGCCCAGCCCCTGCGGAAAGTTCTACACCTTGGACGGCAGCAAGATCTGGATCAGGTGGGCAAAGCCGGGGGTCCTGGGGGGGGGGGGGGGGGGGGCGGTCCCGGGGGTCTCTGGGTGCTCCTAACCCCCCTCCCCACTCCCTGCACCCCACGGCAGCAACGGGGGTCTGGCCGAGATCTTCACCGTGTTCGCCAAAACGCCGCTGCGGGACGAGGCGACGGGGGAGACGAAGGAGAAGATCACGGCCTTCATCGTGGAGCGCAGCTTCGGGGGGGTCACCCAGTGAGTTTGGGGGTCTGGGGGTGGGGGGGGTTTGGGGTGCTGAACCCCCCGCCCCCGGTCTCACTCTCATCCCCTGCCCCCGTAGCGGCGCTCCCGAAAAGAAGATGGGGATCCGGGCGTCCAACACGGCGGAGGTTCACTTCGAGGGGGTGAAGGTCCCCGCCGAAAACGTCCTGGGGGTGCCCGGGGGGGGCTTCAAGGTGGCCATGAACATCCTCAACAACGGCCGCTTCGGCATGGCCGCCGCCATGGCCGGCACCATGCGGGGGATCCTGGCCAAGGCCGGTGAGTACCACGGACCCCCAGAGCCCCTGGGACCCTCTTAGGCCCCCCCAGACTCCTCCGAAACCGCCCGAGGACCCCTCTGTATCCCCAGGACCCCCTTAGGTCCCCCTACAGGGCCCTCCTAACCCCCCAGGACCCCCTTTTGCTCCCCTCAGACTCCTCCTAAGCCCCCCCAGAACCCCTCTGTATCCCCAGGACCCCACCCTAGGACCCCCTTAGGCCCCCCCAGGCCCCTCCAAACCCCCCAAGGACCCCTCTGTATCCCAGGACCCCCTTAGGCCCCCCCAGGCCCCTCTGAAACCCCCGAGGACCCCTCTGTATCCCCAGGACCCCCTTAGGCCCCCCAACAGGGCCCTCCTAACCCCCCAGGACCCCCTTTGCCCCCCCCAGACTCCTCCTAAGCCCCCCCAGGACCCCTCTGTATCCCCAGGACCCCACCCTAGGACCCCCTTAGGCCCCCCCAGGCCCCTCCAAACCCCCCGAGGACCCCTCTGTATCCCCAGGACCCCCTTAGCCCCCCCCACAGGGCCCTCCTAACCCCTCAGGACTCCCTTAGGCTCCCCAGACTCCCCCTGACCCCCCCCCCCCCCAGGACCCCCTTAGGTCCCCCAGACCCCTCCTAACCCCCCCAGGACCCTTCTGTATCCCCTGACCCCCCCAGGACCCCTCATACCCCTCGCTGTGCCCCTGGGCGTCCCTGATCCCCTCTCAAGACCCCCTCTGTGCCCCCAGTGCCCCCCCCCAGGGTCCCCTCTGTCCCCCAGGACCCCCCTGGGGACCCCCCCATCCCCCTGGGAACCCCCCCCATCTCCCCACCGCATGGGGGGGGATGCTCCTGGCCAAATCCATGAGGCCTGGGGTCCCCCCCCCAGCCCCCCCACCCCCTGCCCCTCCCCCCAGGTGGAACACGCTACCAACCGCACCCAGTTCGGGGACAAAATCCACAATTTCGGGCCATCCAGGAGAAGCTGGCGCGGATGGCGCTGCTGCAGTACGTCACCGAGGTGGGTGCCTGGGGTAGGGGTGGGGGCTCTTGGGGGGCTCCCTGCCCCCCCTTCCAGCCCCCTCACCCCCCCTTTGCCCCCCCAAGTCCATGGCGTACATGATCAGCGCCAACATGGACCAGGGAGCCACCGACTTCCAGATCGAAGCCGCCATCAGCAAGATTTTCGGCTCGGTGAGAGACGGGGCGGGGCGAGTTGGGGGAGGCTGCTTTTGGGGACCCCCCTGGGGGGAGTTTGGGGGTGTCCGGGGGGGGTCTCACCCCTCTGCTCGCTACAGGAGGCGGCTTGGACCGTGGCGGACGAGTGCATCCAGGTGATGGGAGGCATGGGCTTCATGCAGGTGAGGGGGAACAGCGGGTTGGGGCGTTGCCCCCCAAGTTGGGGGGATCCCCCCCACCCCCTCCCCGCGCCTTGAACCCCGTCCCTGCCCCGCAGGAGGCCGGCGTCGAGCGCGTGATGCGGGACCTGCGCATTTTCCGCATTTTCGAGGGCACCAACGACATCCTGCGCCTCTTCGTCGCCCTCAATGGCTTCCAGGTTGGGGGGCAATGGGGGGGGGGACTGGGGGGGGGCAATGGGGGGGTCCTGGGGGGTCAATGGGGGGGTCCTGGGGGGTCAGTGGGGGGTCCTGGGGGGCAATGGGGGGGAACTGGGGGGTCCTGGAGGGTCAATGGGGGGTCCTGGGGGGGAACTCGGGGGGTCTTTGGGTGGCACAGGGGGGTCCTGGGGGCATCAGGGCGGCCCTGGAGGGGCACTGGGGAGGAATTGGGTGGGGGTGGCACTGGGGGCATCAGGGGAGCAATGGGGGGGGGCTGGGGGCAATGGGGGGTCCTGGGGGGGAACTGGGGGGTCCTGGAGGGGCACTGGGGAGGAATTGGGTGGCACTGGGGGCATCAGGGGAGCAATGGGGGGTCCTGGGGGGGCAATGGTGGGTCCTGGGGGGGCACTGGGGGGTCCTGGGGGCATCAGGGCAGCCCTGGAGGGGCACTGGGGGGGAATTGGGTGGCACTGGGGGCATCGGGAGCAATGGGGGGGTCC
>NW_027461501.1:0-187453 GCF_030463565.1 Pelecanus crispus | reverse complement strand
GCGGAGTCCTTGGGGGGGTCTGTGGGGGTCCTGCAGGGCCCTGGAGGGCCGCAGGGTCCCTGGGGGCGTCCTGGGGGTTCCTGGGGCCCACGCTATCCCTGGGGGGTCCTGGGGGGCCGCAGGGTCCTTGGGGGGGGTCCTGGGGGCTGTAGGGTCCCTGTGGGGGGTTCTTGAGGGGCTCCTGGGGGCCGCAGGGTCCGTGGGGGGGGTCCTGGGGGGTTCTGGAGGGCCGTAGGGTCCCTGTAGGGGGTCCTTGAGGGGCCCTGGGGCCCGTGGGGTCCTTGAGGGGGTTCCAGGGGGTTCAGGGGGGCTCGAGGGTCCTGGGGGGGCCGCAGGGTCCTTGGGGCGTGTCCTTGGGGGAGTCCTTGGGGGGCTCGGGGGTCCTTGGGAGGGTCCTGGGGGGTCCTGAGGGGCTGGGGGGGTCCATGGGGAGGTCCCTAGGGGGGTCCTGGGGGGCCACGGAGTCCCTGGGGAGGGTCCTTGAGGGGGTCCTGGGGGGCTCGGTGGTCCTGGGGGTGTCTTTGGGGGGGGTCCTGAGGGGCTGGGGAGGTTCTGGGGGGGTTCTGGGGGACTCAGGGGTCCCTGGGGGTTCCCTGGGGGGCTGTGGGGGTCCCTGGGGGGTTCTAGGCGTCTGGGGGGTCCCCAGGCCCTCCCCGGGGGGCCGCAGGGCTGCGCTGGGAAGGCGTGGGGGCAGCGCCGAGGAGGGGCCGCGCTGACCCCCGCCACCCCCTGCAGTCGCAGGACCCGGCCCCCACCATGGCGCTGGGGGTGGCCGTGCTGCACGACCTTCTCCTTTTCTCCTCACAACTGCCCGAGCTGGCGCGGGACATCGGCACCAACCACATCCCCGGGCTGCTCACCTCCCTGCTGGCCCTCAAGCCTGAGGTGCGGCCAGGGGGCACAGGGGGGTCTTGGGGGGCTGGGGGGGGCACAGAGGGGCCAGGAGGGCGTCTAGGGGGGCACATGGGGGGCTTGGGGGGCTGGGGAGGGTTAGAGAGGGGCCAAATGGGGTCTGGGGGGGGGTCTTGGGGGGCTTGTGGGGGGCTGGGGAGGGTCATAGAGGGGCCAGGGAGGCATCTAGGGGGGCACATGGGGGGCTTGTGGGGGCCTAGGGAGGGTCATAGAGGGGCCAGGGGGGCATCTAGGGGGGCACATGGGGGTCTTGGGGGGCTGGGGAGGGTCATAGAGGGGCCAGGGGGGCGTCTAAGGGGGCACATGGAAGGCTTGGGGGACTTGTGGGGAGCTAGGGAAGGTCACAGATGGTCTGGGAGGGGGGCTGGGGGGGCACGTGGGGCTCTTGGGGGGCTTGTGGGGGGCTAGGGAGGGTCACAGTGGAGCTGGGGGGCTCTAGAAGGGGCACAGTGGGGTCTTGGGGGCCTGGGGAGGGTCAGAGAGGGGCTGGGGGGGGTCTGAGGGGGTACATGGGGGTCTTGGGGGCTAAGGAGGGACACAGAGGGGCTGGGGATAGGCCTGGGAGGCACGTGGGGGTCTTGTGGGGCTTGTAGGGGCCTAGGGAGGGTCATAGAGGGCCAGGGGGGCGTCTAGGGGGGCACATGGGGGGCTTGCAGGGCTGGGGAGGGTCACAGAGGGTCTGGGGGGGGTCTTGAGGGTCTTGTGGGGGGCTAGGGAGGGTCATAGAGGGGCCAGGGGGGCATCTAGGGGGGTACATGAGGGGCTTGGGGGCCTGGGGAGGGTCAGAGAGGGGCTGGAGAGGTCTAGGGGGGCACATGGGGTCTTGGGGGACTGGAGAGGGTCAGAGAGGGGCCAGATGGGGTCTTGGGGGGCTTGTGGGGAGCTAGGGAGGGTCACAGGGGAGCTGGGGTGCTCTAGGAGGGGCACATGGGGGTCTTGGGGGGCTGGGGAGGGTCACAGAGGGGCTGGGGGGGGTCCCAGGTTTTGGGGCAGGACAGAGGGCACTGGGGGCACAGTCGGGGGGCACAGAGGGGCTCCCCCCTTTTTGGGGGCCTTGGGTGCCAGGAGAGGGGCGAGGAGGGGGTGCGGGCAGCTGCAGGGCACACAGGGGTTTTGGCGGGGCATGGGGGTGGCTGAGGGAGGCTGCGAGCACACAAGGGCTTGGGGGCACATGGGGATTTTGGGGGGCTCAGGGGGTGCACGGGGGTCTCGGGGGGGGGGGGTCCGGGGGTCTCGGACCCTGTGCCCACCCCTCTCGCCCCCTGCGCAGTGCGAGCTCTCCACGCTGGAGGGCATCAAGTCCTGCATGACGTTCTACCCCCGCGCCTGCGGTTCCATGCGGGTGAGCACCTCTGCCGCAGCTTTGGGGGGGTGTCCCCGCCTTGCCCTGCCCCTGAAAACCGTGACGGGGGGGTCGGGGGGGGGGGGGGGGGGAGGGCTGGTGGTCCGTGGCGTCACCCCCCCGTCTCCCGCAGGGAAAGCTGGCGGCGTATTTCATCGCCCGCATCGATTCCGAGTCCCCGCAGCTGCAGCAGGTGCGCGGGGCAGCCGGGGGGGCGGGGGGACGACACCCCAAAACTTTTTTGGGGCTTGGGGTGGGTTGGTATGGAGCTGCGCTGGGGGGGGCTGAGGGAGTTCGGGGGGGGGGGCAGGGTCCAGTCTCAGGGGCTGGGGAGAGGGCCTAGGGCAACATTTTGGGGGGGTCCTAGGGAAAGCATGGGGCCCCCAAGAGGGTCCTGAGGAGGTTGGGGGGCCCTAGTGAGGCCCAAAGAGCCCTGGGGTGGGTCTGGGGGGGTCAGGATATCGGGGGGGGGGACTGGGGCAGCATGGGGTGCTTGTGGCAGCCATGAGGGGGGTCCTGGGCATCCACAGCAGCGCTGGGGGGGGGGGGGGGGGGCAGTTATTGGGGGATTGGGGCCGGTGGGGGGGCCTGGGGGGTCTCACAGGGGCTGGGGGGTGCATGGGGTGCAGGAGGGGTCCTCAGAGGGGCTCTGCGGGGGGTTGGGGTGTTTGGGGGGGGCACAGGGATGCAGGGCAGCCCTGGGGAGGCTGGGGCTGTCAATGGGGGGACCAGGGGATGTTGGGGGGGGTCTGGGACAGCCCTTGGGCGGCTCAAGGGGACCTGGGGCCGTTCTTGGGGGTCTGGGGCAGCCCTTGGGGGGGATCCTGGGGATCTGGGGCCATTCTTGGGGGTCTGGGGCAGCCCTTGGGGGGATCCCGGGGAGCTGGGGCCGTTCTTGGGGGTCTGGGCAGCCCAGGGGGGCTCACGGCAGCCCAGGGGGAGGGTGGCAGAGGTCTTGACCCGTGTTCCCCCCGCCCAAGCTGGCCTGCGAGTGCTACGCGCTGCTGCCGGCGCTGGGCCGGGGCTTCTCGCAGGGGCTGCGGCACACGGAGTGCTGGAACCAGGAGGTGCAGGGGCTGCTGGCCACCCTGCACGGGCTGCTCGGGGCGCTCTTCGAGGGCAGCGAGACCGGTGGGCGGCGGGCTGGGGCTCGCGGGGACCCTCGGGAGGGGTTGGGGGCTCGGGGAGGGGCGGACAGACTTCTGATGGGTTATTTTGGGGGGGTGCGGGGGCACGGAGAGACCCTGAGAGGTGGCTTTGGGGGACTCAGGGTGCAGTGAGACCCTGATGGGTGGCTTTGGCAGGGTTAGAGAGCGCGGTGAGACCCTGAGGGGTGGTTTTGGGGGGCTGAGGGGGTATGGAGAGACCCCGAGGGGTGGTTTTGGGGGGCTCGGGACACGGAAAGACCCTGAGGGGTGGTTTTGGGGGGCTGAGGGGCATGGAGAGCCCCTGAGGGGTGGCTTTGGGGGGCTCGGGGCATGGAAAGACCCTGACAGGTGACTTTGGGGGGCTCGGGAGCATGGAGAGACCCTGACGGGTGGCTTTGGGGGACTTGGGGTGCAGTGAGACCCTGATGAGTGCTTTTGGGGGGCTCAGTGGGTATGGCGAGACCCTGACGGGTGGCTTTGGGGGGCTCAGAGGGTGCGGCAAGACCCTGACGAATGGTTTTGGGGGGCTCAGGGGGTATGGAGAGACCTTGATGGGTGGTTTTGAGGGGCTGACGGGCATGGAGAGCTCCTGGGGGGTGGCTTTGGGGGCTCGGGGGCATGGAAAGACCCTGACGGGTGGTTTTGGGGGGGTGAGGGGCATGGAGAGACCCCGAGGGGTGGCTTTGGGGGGCTCGGGGGCATGGAGAGACGCTGGGGGTGGTTTTGCGGGGGACACAGAGAGCTGGGTGGTTTCGGGGGGATGTGGGAGGCATCCTGAGGGATGTTTCAGGGGTCCTCTGGAGGCCGGTGGATCCCGGGGGGGCTCCCGGGGGTGCCTGGGCCCTAACTCTGCCCCCCCAGACCCGCTGCCCTACGAGGGGCCGGGGGTGGAGATCCTGCTGCCGGCCCCCCAGGACGGCGACACCGCCTTCGTCCTCACCCTGCACAACCGCTTTTCGGGGCTGGCTCGCGTCCTCCAGCTCCTGCTCAGGTACCGGACCCCCAGCTCTCCCAAACCACCCCCCCTCCACCTTCCCAGCCCCCCAGCCGTGGCCCCTGGACCCCCCCCCAGCTCCCCCCTGACCCCCCTTTCCCCCAGCAGCAAGGATTTCGTGGCCCCTGTCACCGTCCCCGTCCAGGACATTTTGGATCTCATCTGCCGCGCCCTGAACATCACCATCAAGAACATCGTGAGTGCGGCGGGGGATGGGCCCTGAGCCCCGGCTGTGTCCTTGGAGTGGGGGACACACACGACATTTTGGGGTGCAGAGGGGACGCCCCGGACCCTAAACTTGCCCTGTCCCCCCCGCCAGAACTGGTTTGGGGACGGTCCCCTGAAGATGCTACTGCTGCCTTCGGTGCACCTGGAGATGCTGAATGTGCTCTCCTCCCTCATCCTGGCGTGAGTCCGGGGGTCTGGGGGTTTGGGGGGGTACTGGGACGCCGGGGTCGTGCTGGGGGGGGGGCTGGGATGCACCTGGGGGGAGCTGGGGGCTTTTGGGGGGGCTGGGGGTAGTTAGGGCTGTGCTGGGGGGGACTGCGGGGAACTGGGAGGGCCCTGGGAGCTTGTGGGGGGGTACTGGAGGCACTGGGGCTGTGCTGGGGGGGACTGGGGTGAACTGGGAGGAAACTGGGGGCTTTTGCGGGGTACTGGAGACCAGGGAGATGTGCTGGGAGAGAAATGGGGAGGGAAGGGGCGCGATGGGGTGCACTGGGGGGTCCGTGGGGCTCTCTGGGGGGGCCATGGCTGCACTGGGGGGTCCGTGGGGCACAGTGGGGGTCTGTGGGGTGCTCTGGGGGGTCCTTGGAGCACGGTGGGGACCCTTGGGAGGTGGGGGGGGGTCCGTGGGCTGCACTGGGGGGTCCGTGGGCTGCACTGGGGGGTCCGTGGGGTGCTCTGGGGGGTCCGTGGGCTGCACTGGGGGGTCCGTGGGGTGCTCTGGGGGGGCCATGGCTGCACTGGGGGGTGCATGGGGCGTGGTGTGGGTCCGTGGGGTGCTCTGGGGGGGACCATGGCTGCACTGGGGGGTCCGTGGGGTGCTCTGGGGGGGGCCATAGCTGCACTGGGGGGTCTGTGGGGGGCGGTGTTGGGTCCGTGGGGCGCGGTGTGGGTCGGGGGCCCTGGCACAGGCCTGACGCCGCCCCACAGGTGTGGGGCGCGCCTGGTGCGCTGGGGCAGCGTCCTGGGCCGCCTCTTCCCCCAGGTGCTGAGCGCCTGGAGCGGCGCCCGCGAGGCCGCGCTGCCGGGGCAGGAGAAGCCTTTCGGGTACGGGGGGACGCGAAGCGGGGGGCTGCGGGTGGGGGGCTGCCCCATGGGCCCCGGCTCTTCCTGGGGGGCTCGGGGACCCCGCGCCTGCCCTTGATGTCCCAGGGCAGCTGGGGGTGCAGGGGGGAGGTTTGGGGGTCCCTGGGGAAGCTGGGGGTGCAAGAGGGGGGTTTGGGGGTCCCTGGTGCAGCTGGGTGTGCAAGGGGGGGGTTTGGAGGTCCCTGGTGCAGCTGAGGGTGCAAGGGGGAGGTTTGGGGGTCCCTGGTGCAGCTGGGTGTGCAAGGGGGGGGTTTGGAGGTCCTTGGTGCAGCTGAGGGTGCAAGTGGGAGGTTTGGGGGTCCCTGGTGCAGCTGGGGGTGCAGGGGGGAGGTTTGAGGGTCCCTGGGGAAGCTGCGGGGTGCAGGGAGGAGGTTTGGGGGTCCCTGGTGCAGCTGGGGGAGTGCAGGGAGATTTGGGGGTCCCTGGTGCAGCTGGGGGGGTGCAGGGGGAGGTCTGGGGGTCCCTGGCGCAGCTGGGAGTGTGCAGGGAGATCTGGGGGGTCCCTGGCGCAACTGGGGGGTGCCGGGGGAGGTCTGGGGGGTCCCTGGCGCAGCTGAGGGGGGTGCAGGGAGATCTGGGGGTCCCTGGTGCAGCTGGGGGGGGTGCAGGGAGATCTGAGGGTCCCTGGTGCAGCTGGGGGGTGCAGGGAGGCACGGGGGTCCCTGGCGCAGCTGGGGGTTGCCAGGGGAGGTCTGGGGGTCCCCGAGCCCCCCCCCCCACACCCCGCGCCCCCAGCGCGGTGCGCACCCGCCTCTACCAGGTGCTGGAGCTGTGGGTGGAGGTGGCCGGCGCCGCCTCGGGGGTCCTGCAGGGTCCCGGGGCACCCGGCGAGGTGCTGCTCGCCCACCTCCTCAGCGATATCACCCCCCCGGCTGACGGCATCAAGGTGAGCCCCCCTGGACCCCCTTGCAGACCCCCACAGCCCCCCGGTACCCCTTCTTCTCTCTGTTCCCCGCAGCTGAAGGCAGACCCCAAACCCAGCGCCCCGAAACGGCCCAAGCTGGGGGACGGGGGGGACGCCCCCGCCCTGCACCGCAAGCTTGAGCCGGCGGCGAACAGCGACGTGTGCCGGGCCGCCCTGCGAGGTACGGGGGGTCAGGACGCCCCCCCCGGGGGGCACGGGGGGCTGCAGCCCTCCCTCAGGGCCGCGTTGGGGCCCCCATAGCCCCGTTGTGCCCCCCTGTTGCTGGGGGGGGGGGCTGGGGAAAGGGGACCCTCCCCGATAGCCCCATTGAGGCTCCCCAGGACTTGTGGGGGTGGTGGGTGGGGGATTTGGGGGGAAAGGGGGGGACCCCCGACCCCGATCACACCGTTGAGGGGTCCCCAAGACTTGTGGGGGTGGTGGGTTGGGGATTTGGGGGGAAAGGGGGGACCCCCACCCTGATCACACTGTTGAGGGGTCCCCAAGACTTGTGGGGGTTGAGGGGTGGGGGATTTGGGGGGAAACGGGGGACCCCCCACCCCGATCGCCCTGTTGAGGTGTCCCCAAGACTTGTGGGGGTGGTGGGTGGGGGATTTGGGGGGAAAGGGGGGACCCCCCGCCCCGATCCCCCATCACTGACCCCCCCGTCCCCCCCAGCACTGCGTCGCGCCATCCTGACCGGGGGGCCGCTGATCAAGGAGGAGACGCACCGGGTAGGGGGGCTCGGGGGGGGGGTGCTGCGGTTTTGGGGGGGCAGGCGTGGGGCTGGGGTGGGTTTTGGGGGAGCCTCGAGGGTGGGGGGGGACAACGGGGGGGAGGTGGGGGTCTCGGGGGGGGTTAACGGGGTTTGGGGGGGGGGTAGCGGGTGTCTGGGGGGGGTAGTGGGTGTCTGTGGGGCTGGGATATTTGGGGGGGGGGGCTCGGCGATGGGGGTCTCCGTAGGGGTGGGGCGATGGTGGGGGGCTCGGGGATGCGTGCTGCGGGTCCCTGTGGGGCTGGGGGGGCCCGTGCCCCCCGCCTCGACCCCTCCCCAACCCCCCTGACCCCCCCGTCCCCTCCGCAGCGGCTGCAGGAGCTGGTGGTGCCGCTGCTGCTGCGGCTGCCGCAGACCGAGGTGCCCCCCGGCCCCGCCGCCGGCCCCCCCCGGCTCCCCCTACGCCAGCCCCCCGTGCCGGGCCGCACTCTACCAGCTGCTGCTGGCGCTGGTGCTGGCGCCGGCCCCCGCCGGCCCCCCCCCCCGCTGCACTGCGCCCTGCGCGCCTTCGGCCAGGGCCAGCGCGACCCGGCCCTGCAGGTGAGGTGGGCAGGGACCCCCGGGACCCCCCCCACCACCCCCCGGGCCCTGGCTGGGACCCCCAGGGTGGCCCCAGCCCCCAGGGACCCCCTTAATCCTGCTGCACACACACACCCCCCCCCCCGCCCTTTGTCCATCTGGGGTCTCCCCTTGTGCCGCTCGGCTCCCCCCATTTCACAACCGGGACCCCCAGAGACCTCCCCCAGCCCCAGCTGAGACCCATGGGGGTCCATGATCCCCCTGAGGACCCCCTGTCCCAGAGCAGGGACCCTCTCATCCCCCCTTACCCTCTCATTTTGCAGCTGGGACCCCAGGGACCTTCCCCAGCCCCAGCTGGGCCCACGACCCCCCCAGGACCCCCTGTCCCAGAGCGGGGACTCCCTCATCCCCCCTTATCCCCCCTTACCCCCTCATTTTGCAGCTGGGACCCCAGGGACCTCCCCCAGCCCCAGGTGAGACCCATGGGGGTCCATGACCCCCCTGAGGACCCCCTGTCCCAGAGCAGGGAACCCCTCATCCGCTCTTACTCCCTTACTCCTTCAGTTCCTCTCACTTCACAGCCGGGGCCCCCAGGGACCTCCCCCAGCCCCAGCTGAGACCCATGGGGGTCTGTGCGCCCCCTGAGGACCCCCTGTCCCAGAGCAGGGACCCCCTCATCCCCCCTTACCCCCTCATTTTGCAGCTGGGACCCCCAGGGACCTCCCCCAGCCCCCGCTAGGCTCACAACCCCCCCAGGACTCCCTGTCCCAGAGTGGGGACCCCCTCATCCCCCCTTATCCCCCCTTTCCCCCACTTACCCCCTCATTTCGCAGCTGGGACCCCCAGGGACCTTCCCAGCCCCAGCTGAGACCCATGGGGGTCCATGACCCCCCCAGGACTCCCTGTCCCAGAGCAGGGACCCCCTCATCCCCCCTTACCCCCTCATTTTGCAGCTGGGACCCCCCAGGGACCTCCCCCAGCCCCAGGTGAGACCCATGGGGGTCCATGACCCCCCTGAGGACCCCCTGTCCCAGAGCAGGGACCCCCTCATCCCCCCCAGCACCCCCTTACTCCTTCAGTTCCCCACATTTTGCAGCCAGGACCCCCAGGGACCTTCCCCAGCCCCAGCTGGGCCCACGACCCCCCCAGGACCCCCTGTCCCAGAGCGGGGACCCCCTCATCCCCCCTCATCTCCCCTTACCCCCTCATTTTGCAGCTGGGATCCCCAAGGACCTCCCCCAGCCCCAGGTGAGACCCATGGGGGTCCATGACCCCCCTAAGGACCCCCTATCCCAGAGCGAGGACCCCCTCATCCCCTCAGCACCCCCTTACCCCCCCATTTCACAACCAGGACCCCCGGCAGGCACCCCCAAAACCCCCTGCCCTACAGCCAGGACCCTTAGAGACCCCCACAGCCCCGTGGGACCCCCCAAGGGCCCCTCCACCGCCCCAGGGATGCCCCCATCCCACAGCGCGGACCCCCAAACCCCCCACCTCGTCCCCGGCACCCCCATAACCCCCCCGTCCCCCCCGCGCAGGTCTCCTCCGTCTGCACCGAAGCCTTGGTGGTGGCCAACGCCCTGGCCCGGCCCTGGGTGCCTCCCCTGCACCCCACTGCCGTCTTGGGGACCCCCCCGGAGCCCCCCGCTCCCCCTTTCCGCCCCTTGCCGCCCCCTGCTTTTCCGGGGGGACCCCGGGCCGCCCCCGCCAACCCGCTGGGACCCCCTCGGCTGCCACCGCTGGCGGAGGAGCCCCCCGGGGACGCCCCCCCCGGGCAGCCCCCCGCCGCCCCCGGGGGCGAGGAGGAGGGGGGCGCAGCGGGGGGCCGCCCCCGGCGCCCCGTTTTCGTGCACTACGACAAGGAGGAGCCCTCGGACGTGGAGATCTCGCTGGAGAGCGACTCGGACGACAGCGTCGTCATCGTCCCCAAGCGGGGGGCTCCCCCCTCGCCCCCCGTCCCCAAGATCGGGGGGCCCCCGCCGCCGCCCCCCTCGCCGCCACCCGTGCCCCCCGAGCCCCCCGAGGAGCCAGGGCCCCCCCCCGCCGCCCCCGCCACCCCCGCCGCCGCTGCCCCCCGTCGTCGCCCCGGCCGCCCCCCCGGAGCCGGTGGGGGTCCCCGGGGAGCCCGACCCGGCCGTCATCAACATCAACAGCAGCGAGGAGGAGGAGGAGGAGGAGGAGGAAGAGGAGGAGGAGGAGGAAGAGGAGTTCGGGGAGGAAGAGTTCTTCGAGGAGGAGGAGGAAGAGGAGGAGGAGGAGGAGGAGGAAGAGTTCGACGAGGAGGAAGAGCTGGGCGAGGAGGAGTATGAGGAGGATGAGGAGGAGTACGAGGAGGACGAAGGCCTGTCCGAGGAAGAGGAGGAGGAGGAGGAGGAGGAGGAGGAAGGGGGCGCCGAGGAGGGCGGGCAGCCCCTGCCGCTGCCCGAGGAGCCCCCCCCGCCCCCGGGGGACACCGGCGCCCTGGTGATGGAGGTGGATGAGGGGCACCCGCCCCCCCCCGGCCGAGGAGGAGGAGGAGGAGGATGAAGAGGAGGAGGAGGAAGAGGGGACCAAAGCCCCCCAGGGGGGCGGGGGAGAGGAAGACGGGGAGCCCCCCCCCGGGCATCCCCGAGCCCCCGCCTCCCCTCCTGGAGCCCCCCGAGGCGCCTCCCCCCGCCCTGGATGCAGCCCACCCCCCCGCGCCCCCCGAAACACCGGGGGGGGCCAGCAGCCCCCCGCCCGTGCCCCCGCAGCTGGAGGAGGAGCCCCTGCCCCCCGGGGACAAGGAGGAGGTACGGGGGGGGGGGGGGGATTTGGGGGGCTGGGGGGTGGTTTGGGGGGTCCTGGGGGGGTGAGGGGGGCAGTTTGGGGGTGCTAGGAGTGCTGGGGAGTATTTTGGGGGTCCTGGGGGGGTGAGGGGGGTGTTTTGGGGGTGCTGTGAGTGCTGGGGGGTGGTTTGGGGGGGGCCCTGGGGGGCAGAGGGAGGGTTGGGGGGCTAGGGGGGGTAGTTTGGGGGTGCTGGGGGGCAGTTTGGGGGTGCTGGGAGTGCTGGGGGGTGGTTTGGGGGGGGCCTGGGGTGCAGAGGGAGGGTTGGGGGGCTGGAAGGGTAGTTTGGGGGTGCTGGGGGGCAGTCTGGGGGTACTAGGAGTGCTGGGGGGTGGTTTGGGGGGCTAGGGGAGCAGTTTGGGGGTGCTTGGGTGGGGTGTGGGGCAGTTTGGGGGTGCTGGGAGTGCTGGGGGTGGTTTGGGGGGCTGAGGGGCAGAGGGAGGGTTGGGGGGCTGGGGGGCAGTTTGGGGGTGCTTGGGTGGGCTGGGGAGCAGTTTGGGGGTGCAGAGGGGTGGTTTGGGGGGGTTGGGAGTGCTGGGGGGCAGTTTGGGGGGGGCTGGGGGGCAGAGGGAGGGTTGGGGGGCTGGGGGGGCAGTTTCGGGGTGCTTGGGTGGGCTGGGGGGCAGTTTGGGGGTGCAGAGGGGCGGTTTTGGGGGGCTGGGAGTGCTGGGGGGTGGTTTGGGGGGGCTGGGGGGCAGTTTGGGGGTGCTTGGGTGGGGTGTGGGTCAGTTTGGGGGTGCTGGGGGCGGTTTGGGGGTGCAGAGGGGCAGTTTTGGGGGGGCTGGATGTGCTGGGGGGCAGTTTGGGGGGGCTGGGGGGCGGATGGAGGGAGTGGGGGCGAGGGGGGGCAGGTAGGTAGGAGGCGTGGGGCAGTTTGGGGGTCCTATGCGGGGGGGGCTGGGGGAACCGGGCCCCCCCTACTCCTGCCCCCCCCCCCCCCCCCCCCAGGAGCTGGACGAGACGGCCACCATGCTGGCGGATTTCATCGACTGCCCCCCGGACGACGACAAGACCCCCGAAACCGCCCCGTGACCCCCCCAGGCGCCCCCCGGGGCCGCCCCACGACCCCCACCCCCCCCCCCCACGGCCGCGAGACGTGGAATAAACCCGCGGTACCCCCCCCCGCCCCGGCTCCGTGTGTGGTTTTGGGGTGCGCCGGGGGGGGGGTCGGGACTACAACTCCCAGCGTGCTCCGCGGCGCTGGGCGCGCTGCGAGTGGCGCCGTCGCTCTGTGAGTGACGCAATCAGGCTGCGCCGCGCCGTCGCGCTGCGAGGGCCGCCCTCAGGCTGCTCCGCGCCGTCGCGCCGCCAGTGACGCCATCTCCCCGCGCCCGCGGCCGCCCCGGGGCCGGTGCCGCCATGAAGCCGCCGCTGCGGCCCCGCCTGGCCCCGGCGCGGTACGTGACGGGCCCGGGGGCGGCGGCGGAGCCGGAGCCGGGGCGGCCGCGGGCGGCCTGGTCGGTGCGGGAGAAGCGGGCGCTGCTGGCGGCGCTGCGGGCTCAGGCCGCCCTCGGCCTCCCCGCCCCGCAGCCGCGGCCGCTGCGGGAGCGCCTGCCCCGGAGGAGCGAGGCCGAGGTGCGGCGGGGGGCCTCGGCCGGTCTGGGGGGGGGGAAGCGGGGGGGGGTCCCCGGGAGGGGTGACACGGGGGTCCCCGGTCGCTTGGGTCCCTGGGGGCGGGGGGGAGAGGTGACACTGGGGGTCCCAGACTCTGGGGGCCCTGGGGGAGTGACATGAGGGTCCCCGGGGGGGGTGACATTGGGAGTCCCAGACTCTGGGGGCCCTGGGGGGGTTACATGGGTGTTTCTGGGGGTCCCTAGTTCTTGGGGAGTGACATTGGGGGTCCCAGACCCTGGGGGCCCTGGGGGAGTGACATTGGGGGTCCCCGGGGGGGTGACACAGGGGGTCCCAGACTCTGGGGGCCCTGGGGGGGTTACATGGGGGTTTCTGGGGGTCCCTAGTCCCTGGGGGGGTGACATTGGGAGTCCCTGGTCGCTGGGGTCCCTGGGGGGGTGACATGAGGGTCCCCGGGGGGGTGACATTGGGGGTCCCAGATTCTGGGGGCCCTGGGGGGGGTGACATTGGGGGTCCCAGGTGCCTGACTTCTGGGGGGGGTGTGACATGGGGGTCCCCGGTCCCTGAGGGGGTGACATGGGGGTCTCCGGATGGCTGGGTCCCTGGGGGGTGGGTGACATTGGGGGTTCCCTGTCCCTTGGGGGGGGGTAACATGGGGGTCCCCAGTCGCTGGGGTCCCTGGGGGAGGGTGATATAGGGGTTCCTAGTTATTGGGGGGGTGACATTGGGGGTTCCAGACTCTGGGGGCCCTGGGGGGGTGACATTGGGGGTCCCAGGTGCCTGACTTCTGGGGGGGGCTGACATGGGGGTCCCCGGTCCCTGGGGGCGTGACATGGGGGTCTTCGGATGCCTGGGTCCCTGGGGGTGGGTGATATTGGGGGTCCTCTGTCCCTGGGGTGGTAACATGGGGGTCCCCAGTCATTGGGGGGGTGACATTGGGGGTCCCAGACTCTGGGGGCCCTGGGGGGGTTACATGGGTGTTTCTGGGGGTCCCTAGTCCCTGGGGGGGTGACATGAGGGTCCCCGGCGGGGTGACATTGGGGGTCCCAGACTCTGGGGGCCCTGGGGGGGTTACATGGGGGTTTCTGGGGGTCCCTAGTCCCTGGGGGGGTGACATTGGGAATCCTTGGTCGCTGGGGTCCCTGGGGGGGTGACATGAGGGTCCCCGGGGGGGTGACACAGGGGGGTCCCAGATTCTGGGGGCCCTGGGGGGGTGACATTGGGGGTCCCAGGTGCCTGACTTCTGGGGGGGGGGGGGGTGTGACATGGGGGTCCCTAGTCCCTGGGGGGGGTGACATGGGGGTCCCCTGTCCCTGGGGGGGTGACATGGGGGTCTCCGGATGGCTGGGTCCCTGGGGGTGGGTGACATTGGGGGTCCCTTGTCCCTTGGGCGGGTAACATGGGGGTCCCCAGTCGCTGGGGTCCCTGGGGGAGGGTGATATAGGGGTTCCTAGTTATTGGGGGGGGTGACATTGGGGGTCCCAGACTCTGGGGGCCCTGGGGGGGTTACATGGGGGTTTCTGGGGGTCCCTAGTTCCTGGGGGGGTGACATGAGGGTCCCCGGGGGGGTGACATGGGGGTCCCAGACTCTGGGGGCCCTGGGGGGGTTACATGGGGGTTTCTGGAGGTCCCTAGTCCCTGGGGGGGTGACATTGAGGTTCCCAGACTCTGGGGGCCCTGGGGAGGTTACATGGGGGTTTCTGGGGGTCCCTAGTCCCTGGGGGGGTGACATTGGGAGTCCCTGGTCGCTGGGGTCCCTGGGGGGGTGACATGAGGGTCCCCGAGGGGTGACATTGGGGGGTCCCAGATTCTGGGGGCCCTGGGGGGGTGACATTGGGGGTCCCAGGTGCCTGACTTCTGGGGGGGGTGTGACATGGGGGTGCCCGGTCCCTGGGGGGGGTGACATGGGGGTCTCCGGATGGCTGGGTCCCTGGGGGTGGGTGACATTGGGGGTTCCCTGTCCCTTGGGGGGGGTAACATGGGGGTCTCCAGTCATTGGGGGGGTGACATTGGGTCCCAGACTCTGGGGGCCCTGGGGGGGTTACATGGGTGTTTCTGGGGGTCCCTAGTCCCTGGGGGGGGGGGTGACATTGGGAGTCCCTGGTCGCTGGGGTCCCTGGGGGGGTGACATGAGGGTCCCCAGGGGGGGTGACATTGGGGGTCCCAGACTCTGGGGGCCCTGGGGGGGTTATATGGGGGTTTCTGGGGGTCCCTAGTCCCTGGGGGGGGTGACACTGAGGGTGCCCGGTCGCTGGGCTCCCTGGGGGGAGCTGTGGCCGCCCAAGGGGGGTCCCCTGCCCCCCCCCCAGCCCCAGGGGTGTCCCTGCTGCCCCCCCCAGCGGGGAGCGCAGACCCTGACCCCACCCCGCCCCCAGATCCTGGCGTTCCTGTGCCGGCTGCGGGGCCGCGCGGCGCGCGAGGCCGTGTGCACCCAGTACCGGCACTGCCTGGAGCAGCAGCGCCGCCGCCACGCCCAGGTCCCGGCCCCCATCGAGGTGCGGAGCTTTGGGGGGGCTTTGGTGGGGGTCCCCTCCACGGGGGGGGTGGCGGGGGCCCAGTGTCATCCCCCCTTTCACCCCCCAGGTGTGGCTGGAGCTGGCCGAGACGCTGGCGGAGGGGCTGGAGGAGCCGACGGCGGCCGCCTTCTCTCAGGTGAAGGGTTTTGGGGGGCTTCCCCGGGATGGGGGGGCAGAGGGCATAGCCCCCTCCCCTCCGTGGGCACCTTTTGGGGCGCCTCACCTCCCCGTGTTGCCCCCCCAGGTCCTCACCGTGGCGGGCACCGAGCCCCTGAGCCTCCTCCACTCTGTCCCCCCGCGCCCCGCGGCAGTGCCGGATGGAGGGGGGGCAGCCCCGGGGGACCCTGCACCCCCCCCCGTGCCCCCCCCAGCCCTGCGCCCCGGAGGGCTTCGCCGTCGACTTCCAGAGGGTCTACGAGTACCTGGCGCGGCTCTGCCGGGGCGGGAAGGGCCCCGCGCTCCCCCCCGCCGGTGAGGGGGGACCCCCATTCCTGGGGGGGTGGTGGTGGGCGGGGATTTGGGGGCCCCAGGGTGGCGGGGGGGGGGATGTGGGGGCCCCAGGGTGGTGGCGGGGGGGGATTTGGGGACCCTGGGGTGGTGGCAGGTGGGGATTTGGGGGCCCCGGGGTGGTGGTGGTGGGGATTTGGGGGCCCCGGGGTGGCAGGGGGGGATTTGGGGGTCCCGGGGTGGTGGTGATGGGGATTTGGGGGCCCCAGGGTGGGGGGGATTTGGGGGCCCCAGGGTGGTGGGGGGAGGATTTGGGGGCCCTGGGGTGGCTGGGGGGGGGGATGTGGGGGCCCTGGGGTGGTGGGTGGTGATTTGGGGGCCCCCAGGTGGCAGGGGGGGATTTGGGTGCCCCAGGGTGGTGGTGGGGGGATTTGGGTGCCACAGGGTGGTGGTGGTGGGGATTTGGGGTCAATTTGGGGGGGGGGGCTGGGGTCCCTGTGCTGGTTTTGGCGTCACGGGGTGGTCCAGGGAGGGGGATCTGGGGAGGAAAGCTGGGGGGGGGCTGCGGAGCTGGGCTGTCGCTCGCTGCGGGGGCATCAGTCCCAAACTGGGGGGGCTGTATTGCTGCCACCCCCCTCCCCGCGGGGCTGGGGTCCCCCTGGGAGAGCCTGGGGCAATTTGGGGGGGGGGGGGTCCTGACACCGCCTCCCTCCTCCCGCAGAGTCGGCGGTGGTGCTGGCGCTGCTGGGCTCCCTCCCCCAGGAGCTGGGTGCCCTGGACTGCGCCGGCCTGCGCAGCCACCTCCGGGGGGCTTACGGCTCCCTGACAGCCCCCCAGCCCCCCGGCACGGCCCCCCCGGCCCCCCCGGATGGCTGGAGCGGGCTCGGCCTCTGCCCCCTCAACCTTTTCCTGGTGCCGCTGCGGCTCCTGGCCCGGGCGGAAGCCCCGGGCTGAGCCAGGACCGGGGAGGGGGACGGGGCGGGGGGATTCGACGCTAAAAGGCCGTGACGTGCCCCAAAGTGGCGTCGCTGGGGGAATAAACGCGGGGGAAGGAAATCGAAATAATCACCGTTGTGTTTGGGGTGATTTGTGCAGCGAGGAGCCCCCCGCCCCAGCGTCCCCTGGGACCCCCGTGGGGCACTGGGAAGGGGCTTGGGAGGCACTGGGAAAGCTCTGGGAGGCCTTAGGAGGGGACTGGGAGGCACTGGGTTGGACTGGGAAGCAGTGGGAAAGGACTGGGAGGCGCTGGGTGGAACTGGGAGGCATCTGGGAGGCCTTAGGAGGGGACTGGGAGGTGCTGGGTGGGACTGGGAGGCGCTGGGTGGGACTGGGAGGCACTGGGAAAGCTCTGGGAGGCACTGGGTTGGACTGGGAAGCAGTGGGAAAGGACTGTGAGGCGCTGGGTGGGACTGGGAGGCATCTGGGAGGCCTTAGGAGGGGACTGGGAGGCACTGGGTTGGACTGGGAGGCGCTGGGTGGGACTGGGAGGCACTGGGAAAGCTCTGGGAGGCCTTAGGAGGGGACTGGGAGGCACTGGGTTGGACTGGGAAGCAGTGGGAAAGGACTGGGAGGCGCTGGGTGGGACTGGGAGGCACTGGGAAAGGACTGGGAGGCCTTAGTAAGGGACTGGGAGGCCTTAGGAGGGGACTGGGAGGCACTGGGATGCACTGGGGTGGACTGGGAGGCCTTAGGAGGGGACTGGGAGGCCTTCGGAGGGGACTGGGAGGTGCTGGGATGGACTGGGAAGCAGTGGAAAAGGATTGGGTGGCGTTGGGTTGGACTGGGAGCACTGGAAAAGGACTGGGGGGCATTAGGAGGAGACTGGAATGGACTTGGAGGCTTTAGGAGAGGAGTGGGAGGAACTGGGTTGGACTGGGAAAGGACTGGGAGATGCTGGGTTGGACTGGGAGGCCTTGTGAGCGGGCTGGGGGGTGCTGGGATGGACTGGGAAGCACTGGAAAAGGGCTGGGGGGCATTAGGGGATTGGGATGGACTGGGAGGAACTGGGATGGACTGGGAAGCCTTAGGAGGGAACTGGGATAGACTGGGAGGCCTTAGGAGGGGACTAGGAGGCACTGACAGGGGACTGGGATGGACTGGGAGGCTTTAGGAGAGGACTGGGAGGAACTGGGATGGACTGGGAGGCCTTAGGAGGGGACTGGGAGGCAGTGGGAGGCACTGGGAATACTGCGAAGCTTTACAGGGGACTTGGGGGCGGGGGGCACTGGGCAGCCCCCTGCGCACGCGCAGTCCCGCCCCCCCCGCGCATGCGCGGAGCCGGCGCGTACGGCGGCCGGGCAGGGACAGCCCGAGCCAAGATGGCGGCGGCCGGCGCCTCTTCCTCCGCGGCGGGGAGCAACGGGGCCGGCGGGATGGAGGTGGACGTGGCAGGTACCGTTCGCGGGGCCGCCCCGGCACTCGGGACCGGCGCCACCGCCCCGGGGGCTGCGGGGCCCCCACCGGGACCGCCCCGACCGGCCGCCGGCCGCCGCTGCATCGCCTGACCCCGCCCCTGCGCCCTGGCCCCGCCCACACCCCGGAGAACCGCCCCTGGCCCCGCCCCCGGAACATGGCCCCGCCCCCGGTCCTTGGCCCCGCCCACACCCGCCGGGAACCCGCCCCTGGCCCCGCCCACACCCACCGGGCACCCAACCCTGACCCCGCCCACATCCGCCGGGCCCCCGCCCCCGGACCCTGGCCCCGCCCACATCCCCGGGGACCCGCCCCTGGACCCTGGCTCCGCCCACATCCCGGGGACCCGCCCCTGGCCCCGCCCACGTCCCCGGGTCCCCGCCCCTGATCCCGCCCACATCCCCGGGTCCCCGCCCCCGCACCCTGGTCCCGCCCCCACCCCCCTGGCCACACCCCCCTGACGCCCCCTGGCTGCCAGCCCCGCCCCCTGGCCGGAAGCCCCGCCCCCGGAGGAAGCCCCAACCCCCTGCCGGAAGCCCCGGTGCCCGTTGACGCCCCCTGGCCGCCAGCCACGCCCCCTGTCGGAAGCCCCGCCCCGGCCGGAAGCCCCGCCCCCTGGCTGCCCGCTGACGCCCCCTGGCTGCCAGCCCCGCCCCCTGGCCGGAAGTCCCCTCCCAGCGGAAGCCCCGCCCCCGGCACCCGCTGATGCCACCTGGCTGCCAGCCCCGCCCCCTGGCCGGAAGCCCCGCCCCCTGGTCGGAACCCCCCCCCCCCGGCGGCAGCCCCGCCCCCGGCGCCCGCTGACGCCCCCCCGCAGCCGCCCCCTCGGTGATGGCCGGGGGGGTGACCGGCAGCGTCTCGGTGGCCCTGCACCCCCTCGTCATCCTCAACATCTCCGACCACTGGATCCGCATGCGCTCGCAGGAGGGGCGCCCCGGGCAAGGTACCTGCCCCCCCGGGGACCCCTCGGGACCCCCCCGAGCCCCCCAGGGACCCCCCCCGAGCTCCCCAGGGCCCCCCCCCGAGCTCCCCAGGGCCCCCCCGAGCTCCCTAGGGACCCCCTGGGCCCCCTATGGCCCCCCTAAGCCCCCCAGGGACCCCCTATGGCCCCTCCGAGCCCCCCAGGGACCCCCCGGGCCCCCCCAGGACCCCCTGGGACCCCCCAGCCTCCTATGGCCCCCCCGAGCCCCCAGGGACCCCTCGAGCCCCCTATGGCCCCCCTAAGCCCCCCAGGGACCCCCTATGGCCCCCCCTGAGCCCCCCAGGGACCCCCCGGGACCCCTGTGCTCCCCCTCCAAGCTTCCAGGGCCCCCCTGAGCCCCCCAGGGCCCCCTGTGGCCCCCCCCCCGAGCTCCCCAGGGACCCCCTATGGCCCCCCAGAGCCCCCTATGTCCCCCCCCATCACCCTGGGGTCCCCCACAGCCCCCCTGCAGCCCCTCTGGAGCCCCCCAGGATTCCCCGTCAGCCCTTCTACAGCCCCCAGAGACCCCCAGGGTCCCCTGCAGCCCCTCTGGAGCCCCCCAGGCCCCCCCCCCAGCCCCCCATGGCATCTCTGAGCCCCCCAGGGTTCCTGCCAGCCCCCCTATGGCATCTCTGAGCCCCCCTGTGGCCTCTCTGGAGCCCCCCGGGTCCCCACAGACCCCTGCAACCCCTCCAGATCCCCCCAGGGCCCCCACAGTTCCCCTATGGCCCCCCCGAGCCCCCTGAGATCCCCACAGTCCCCGCTATGGCTCCCCTGAGCCCCCCAGGGACCCCTCGGGCCCCGTATGCCTCCCCCAAGCTCCCCCGGGCCCCCTATGGCCCCCCCCAAGATCCCCTGGGCCCCCTGAGCCCCCTATTGCCCCCCCCCCCCCATCACCCTAGGGTCCCCACAGCCCCCCTGCAGCCCCTCTGGAGCCCCCCAGGGTTCCCCGTCAGCCCCTCTACAGCCCCCAGAGACCCCCAGGGTCCCCTGCAGCCCCTCCGGAGCCCCCCAGGGCCCCCCCCAGCCCCCCTGCGCCCCCCAGACCCCCCCCACGGCCCCTGGCCTGGCCCCCGTGTCGCTGGGCGGGGGTCTCTGTGTGCCTCCCACGGCCCCCAGCGCCTGGGGCTGGGCTGGTGCGGGACCCCCCCCGGCACAAGGCCGAGGCCAGTGCAGGGCTGGGGGGGGCCATTGGTGGCAGCCCCCGAGCCCCGGTGACAGTGCCCGGGCCCCCCGTGCCCCCCGCAGTGATCGGGGCCCTCATCGGGCGGCAGGAGGGCCGCAACATCGAGGTGATGAACTCCTTCGAGCTGCTCTCGCACACCATGGACGGGCATGTGCTCATCGACAAGGAGTACTACTACACCAAGGAGGAGCAGTGTGAGGGGCCGGGGGGGTCCTGGGGAGGTCCTGGGCTGCCCTGGGGGTCCTGGGGGGGTCCTGGACTGTCCTGGGTGGTCCGGGGGGTGGTCCTGGGCTGCCCTGGGGGGTTCTGGGGGGTTCTGGGGGGGTCCTGGGCTGCCCTGGGGGGTTCTGGGGGGGTCCTGGGCTGCCCTGGGGGATCTGGGGTGATCCTGGGCTGGTCTGGGGGGGTCCTGGGCTGTCCTGGGGGGTCCGGGGGGTGGTACTGGGCTGCCCTGGGGGGTTCTGGGGGGGGTCCTAGGCTGTCCTGGGGAATCCAGGGGGTGTCCTGGGGGGTCTGGGGGGTGGTCCTGGGCTGCCCTGGGGGAATCTGGGGGGGTCCTGGGCTGTCCTGGGGGGTCTGGGGGGGGTCCTGGGCTGCCCTGGGGGGCTCCTGGGCTGCCCTGGGGAGTCTGGGGGGGTTCTGGGCTGTCCTGGGGGGTCCGGGGGGTGGTACTGGGCTGCCCTGGGGGGTTCTGGGGGGGTCTTGGGCTGCCCTGGGGGATCTGGGGTGATCCTGGGCTGTTCTGGGCTGCCCTGGGGGGATCCTGGGCTGTCCTGGGGGGGTCCGGGGGTGGTCGTGGGCTGCCCTGGGGGGTTCTGGGGGGGTCCTGGGCTGCCCTGGGCTGCCCTGGGGGGGTCCTGGGCTGCCCTGGGGGGTTCTGGGCTGTCCTGGGGGGTCCGGGGTGTGGTACTGGGCTGCCCTGGGGGGATTCTGGGCTGTCTGGGGGGGTCCTGGGCTGTCCTGGGGGGTCCGGGGTGTGGTACTGGCTGCCCTGGGGGGTTCTGGGGCTGTCCTGGGCTGTCCTGGGGGATCCGGGGGGGTGTCCTGAGGGTTCCGGGGGGGTCCTGGGGGTCCGGAGGAGGTCCTAGGCTGCCCTGGGGGAGTCCTGGGCTGTCCCAAGGGGTCCCTTGGGGATCCTGGGCTGCCTGGGGGGGTTCTGGGATGCCCTGGGGGGGGTCCTGGGGGGTCCTGGGCTGCTCTAGCAGGTCCTGGGGGTTCCCTGGGGGAGTCAGGGCTGTCCTAGTGGGGGTCCCAGGAGGTTCTGGGCTGCCCTGGGGGTTTCTGGGGGGTCCTAGGCTGCTTGGGGGGGGTCCTGGGCTGTCTGGTGGACTCCTAGAGGGTCTGGGCTGTTCCAGGGTGTCCTGGGGGGGTCGTGGAGGGTCCTGGGCTGTCCTGGGGGGTCCTGGGCTGTTCCAGGGGGTCCTGGGGGGGTCGTGGAGGGTCCTGGGCTGTTCCAGGGGGTCCTGGGGGGTTCTGGGCTGCCCTGGGGGGTCCTGGGCTGTTCCAGGGGGTCCTGGGGGGGTCGTGGAGGGCCCTGGGCTGTTCCAGGGGGTCCTGGGCTGCCCTGGGGGGGCCCTGGGCTGTTCCAGGGGGTCCTGGGGGGTTCTGGGCTGCCCTGGGGGGTCCTGGGCTGTTCCAGGGGGTCCTGGGGGGGTCGTGGAGGGCCCTGGGCTGTTCCAGGGGGTCCTGGGCTGCCCTGGGGGGTCCTGGGCTGTTCCAGGGGGTCCTGGGGGGGTCCTGGGCTGCGTTTGGGGGGATGCCTTGGGTGAGGGGGGTTAGGCCCTGCCGGGGGGGGGGGGGGGAGGTGCTGTGTGCTGCCCTCGGGGGGGTCTCTGGGCCCCCCCCTGCCCCCAGATTGGGGTGGTGGTCCCACTCAGGCCCCCCGCAGTCAAGCAGGTGTTCAAGGAGCTGGAGTTCCTGGGCTGGTACACGACCGGGGGCCCCCCCGACCCCTCCGACATCCACGTCCACAAGCAGGCGAGTTGGGGGGGGGGCCTGGGGAGGGGGCAGATGGTGGGGAGGGGCGTGCCTCCCATCCTGACCCCCCCCCATCGCTCCAGGTGTGCGAGATCATCGAGAGCCCCCTCTTCCTCAAGCTAAACCCCATGACGAAGCACACGGATGTGAGTGGGGGCGGGGGGGAGATGGGGAGGGGTCCTGGCCTATGCGTGAATCTGGGCCCCCCCAAACACATTTCCCCCCCCCCCAAAACATATCTCCCCCCCCCCAGCTGCCCGTCAGCGTCTTTGAGTCCGTCATTGACATCATCAACGGGGAGGTAGGGCTGTGGGGGGGCGTGAAATGGGGTGGGGGGGTGGGAAATGGGGCTGGGGGGCTCCAGAGGGGTTCCGGGGCGGTTCGGCAGGGGCTGGGGGGCTCCGGGGGGTTCCAGGGGGGTTTGGGGGGGGGCTGGGGGGCTCCAGGGGGGTTCTGGGGGGGTTCGGCAGGGGCTGGGGGGCTCCGGGGGGTTCCAGGGGGGTTTGGGGGGGGCTGGGGGGCTCCAGGGGGGTTCCGGGGGGGCTTGGGGGGGGCTGGGGGGTTCCAGGGGGGTTTGGGGGGGGCTGGGGGGCTCTGGGGGGTTCCAGGGGAGTTTGGGGGGGGGCTGGGGGGCTCTGGGGGTGGTTGGGGGGGGCTCCGGGGGGTTCCAGGGGGGTTCGGGGGGGGGGCTGGAGGGCTTTTGGGGGGGCTGGGGGGCTCTGGGGGGTTCTAGGGGGATTCGGGGGGGGCTCCAGGGGGGTTTGGCGGGGGCTGGGGGGCTCTGGGGGGTTCCAGGGGGGAGCTGGAGGGACCCCAGGGGTGCCATGGGGCGGGTGGAGGGGTCCGGGGAGGCTGTTTAGGGTCCTGGGGAGGGCTGAGGGTTTGGGGGGGGGGATGGGGAAGCATTTGGGGGTCTGGGGGGGGGTCACTGAGGTTGGGGGGGCTGCTGGGGGTCTGGGGGCTGCAGGGGAGCTGTGGGGGGGAGCCCGGGGGTGCATGGGGGAGGTCGCTCGGGGGGGGTTGAGGCTGGAGGGATTCTGGGGGTGCAGGGGGGGTCTGGAGGTGGGGGGGCTGTGGTGCCCCCCCCGTGCCCCCCATCACCCCGCGCCCCCCACCCCAGGCCACGATGCTGTTTGCGGAGCTGACCTACACCCTGGCCACCGAGGAGGCCGAGCGCATCGGGGTCGACCACGTGGCCCGAATGACGGCGACCGGCAGTGGGGAGAACTCCACGGGTGGGGGACGGGGACGGGAACGGGGAGGGGGACGGGGATGGGGAGGGGGACACGATGATGCGGGACGGGGATGGGGACAGGGATGGGGACAGGGATGGGGAGGGGGACGGGTAGGGGGATGGGCATGGGCATGGGGAGGGGGACACGATGACACGGGACGGGGACGGGATGGGGTCAGGGAAGGGGACACGACGATGCGGGACGGAGAGGGGGATGGGGATGGGATGGGGAGGGGGACAGGGACAGGGAGAAGGACCGGGGACAGGGATGGGGAGGGGGAGGGGGAGGGGGACAGGGATGGGGAGGGGTCCCGGGGGCGCAGAGGGGAGGGGGTTGGGGACAGGGATGAGGATGGGGAGGGGTCCTGGGGACAGGGATGGGGATGGGGAGGGGTCCCGGGGGTGCAGAGGGGAGGGGTCCCGGGGACAGGGATGGGGATGGGGAGGGGTCCCGGGGGTGCAGAGGGGAGGGGTCCCAGGGACAGGGATGGGGATGGGGATGGGGAGGGGTCCCGGGGACAGGGATGGGGATGGGGAGAGGTCCCGGGGGTGCAGAGGGGAGGGGTCCCAGGGACAGGGATGGGGATGGGGATGGGGAGGGGTCCCGGGGACAGGGATGGGGATGGGGAGAGGTCCCGGGGGTGCAGAGGGGAGGGGGCTGGGGACACGGGGGAGCACGGGGCCGGGGGCTGCAGGGACGTGGCCCTTGGGCTGCGCAGAGGGGCTGGGGCAGCCTGGCGGGGGGGCACGGGGACACTGGGGTGCACGGGGGGACATGGGGGGATGCTGGGGGGCGCTGGGGGACATGGGGGGACATGGGGACACTGGGGGTCACGGACACACGGGGGGACATGGGGACACGCTGGGGGACACGGGGGGACACGGGGGGCATGGGGACACGGGGGGGGACGCTGGGGGGCACGGGGGGGGCATTGGGGGGACACAGGGGGACGCTTGGGGGCACGGGGAGGACATGGGGGGACACGCTGGGGGGCACGGGGGGACATGCTGGGGGGCATGGGGGGGCGCTGGGGGGCACAGGGGGGACATGGGGACATGCTGGGGGGCACAGGGATGCGCTGGGGGTCATGGAGACACGGGGGGACATGGGGGGATGCTGGGGGTCACGGGGGGCACAGAGGGGCGCTGGGGGACATGGGGGCATGGGGACGCGCTGGGGGACATGGGGGGACATGGGGGGGCACGGGGGGACATGCTGGGGGGCACGGGGGGCACAGGGACATGCTGGGGGACACGGGGGGACATGGGGGGATGCTGGGGGGCACGGGGATGCGCTGGGGGGCACGGGGGGACATGGGGACACGGGGGGGGCACGGGGGGGGAAGCTGGGGTCACGGGGGGTCACAGGGGGACATGGGGACACGCTGGGGGTCACGGGGGGACATGGGGACACAGCGGGTCACGGGGGGGACATGGGGACGTGCTGGGGGTCACGGGGGGACATGGGGACACACGGGGTGAGCCGTGGGCGTGCCCCCCCGCGCAGTGGCCGAGCACCTCATCGCCCAGCACAGCGCCATCAAGATGCTGCACAGCCGGGTCAGGCTCATCCTGGAGTACGTGCGGGCTTCCGAGGCCGGTGAGTCAGGACGCGGCGTCCCCGGAGCCGGGGAGGGTGACAGGGACGTGCCCGGAGCCGGGAGGGTGACAGGGACGTGCCCCGGAGCCGGGCAGGGTGACAGGGCTGGCCCCGGTATGTGGGATGGTGACAGGGCTGTCCCCAGTGCCCAGGACAGGGACAGGGCTGTCCCCATGAGCCAGGGAGGGTGACAGGGCCGTCCCCATCGCCCCAGGACAGTGACAGGGCTGTCCCCAGTACCCCAGGAGAGTGACGGGGCCGTCCCCGTCAGATGGGGAGGGTGACAGGGCTGGCCCTGGTACCTGGGAGGGTGACAGTGACATGCCCCGGAGCCGGGCAGGGTGACAGGGCGATCCCCAGTGCCCCAGGACAGGGACAGGGCCATCCCCATCGCCCAAGGAGGGTGACAGGGCTGTCCCCATGAGCCAGGGAGGGTGACAGGGCTGTCCCAGTGCTCAGGGATGGCGACAGGGCTGTCCCCGGTACCTGGGAGGGTGACAGGGCCGTCCCCATCGCCCCAGCACAGTGACAGGGCTGTCCCCAGTGCCCGGGAGGGTGACAGGGCCGTCCCTGTCAGATCGGGAGGGTGACAGGGCTGGCCCTGGTACCTGGGAGGGTGACAGGGCTGTCCCCAGTGCCTGGGGAGGGTGACAGGGCTGTCCCCATCACCCCAGGACAGTGACAGGGCCATCCCCAGTGCCCAGGCAGGGTGACCGTGCCATCCCCAGTGCTCAGGGATGGTGACAGAGCCGTCCCCAGTGGCCAGCACAGTGACAGGGCCATCCCCAGTGCCAGGCAGGGTGACAGGGCTGTCCCCATGACCCAAGCAGGGTGACCGTGCTGTCCCCATCACCCCAGGACAGGGACAGGGCTGTTCCCAGTGCCAGGCAGGGTGACAGGGCTGTCCCCATGACCCAAGCAGGGTGACCGTGCTGTCCCCATCACCCCAGGACAGGGACAGGGCTGTTCCCAGTGCCAGGCAGGGTGACCGTGCTGTCCCCATCACCCCAGCACAGTGACAGGGCTGTCCCAGTGCGCAGGGATGGTGACAGAGCCATCCCCAGTGCCCAGCACAGTGACCGCACCGTCCCCAGTGCCGGGCAGGGTGACAGGGCTGTCCCCAGTGCCCAGCACAGTGACCGCACCGTCCCCAGTGCCGGGCAGGGTGACAGGGCTGTCCCCAGTGCCCAGCACAGTGACCGCGCCGTCCCCATCACCCCAGCACAGTGACAGGGCCATCCCCAGTGCCCGGTCAGGGTGACAGGGCTGTCCCCAGTGCCCCAGCACGGTGACCCCGCCGTCCCCGGGCTCTCCCCGCCGTCCCCGTCCCCGGGGTCCGCGGGTGACGCGCTGCCCGCAGGCGAGGTGCCCTTCAACCACGAGATCCTGCGCGAGGCCTGCGCCCTGTGCCACTGCCTGCCCGTGCTCAGCACCGACAAGTTCAAGACCGACTTCTATGACGTGAGTGACAGGGGGTCCCGGGGGGTCGCAGGGGGGTCCCCGAGGCCCTCGGGGGTCCTGGGGAGCTGCGGGGGGCGGCAGCTGCGGCCCCATGGGGCACAGCCTCTGCCACCGGTGCTGTGGTGGCCCAGGGCTGCTGCAGCTGCGCGGGGGGCAGAGGTGGTTTTGGGGGGTGTATGGGGGGTCCAGAGGCATTTTGGGGGGGCGTGGGGGGGTCAGAGGTGGTTTTTGGGGGGGGCGTGGGGGGTCCAGAGGCATTTTTGGGGGGGTGTGGGGGGGTCAGAGGCAGTTTTTGGGGGGTGTGGGGGACCCAGAGGTGGTTTTTGGTGGGGTGTGGGGGGGTCCAGAGGCATTTTTGGGGGGGTGTGGGGGGTCCAGAGGCAGTTTTTTGGGGGGCGTGGGGGTCCAGAGGCATTTTTGGGGGGCGTGGGGGGGTCCGAGGCAGTTTTTGGGGGTGTGGGGGGGTCCGAGGCAGTTTTTGGCGGTGTGGGGGGTCCAGAGGCATTTTTGGGGGGCGTGGGGGGTCCAGAGGCATTTTTTGGGGGTGTGTGTGGGGGTCCACAGGCAGTTTTTGGGGGTGTGGGGGGGTCCAGAGGCATTTTGGGTGTGTGTGGGGGTCCAGAGGCAGTTTTTTGGGGGGTCCAGAGGCATTTTGGGGGGGGGTGTGGGGTGTCCAGAGGCATTTTGGGGGGGGGTGTGGGGGGGGTCCAGAGGCAGTTTCTGGGGGTGTGGGGGGTCCAGAGGCAGTTTTGGGGGTGTGTGTGGGGGGTCAGAGGCAGCTTTGGGGGTGCAGGGGGGTCCAGAGGCATTTTTGGGGGTGTGTGGGGGGTCAGAGGCAGTTTCTGGGGGTGCGGGGGGGCCCCAGTAGCCCCCCGCTCCGCCCCGCAGCAATGCAACGACGTGGGGCTGATGGCCTACCTGGGCACCATCACCAAGACCTGCAACACCATGAACCAGTTCGTCAACAAGTTCAACATCCTCTACGACCGGCAGGGCATCGGCCGCCGCATGCGGGGGCTCTTCTTCTAGGGGGGGGGGGGACACCGGGGACCCCCCCAGCTCATCTGTGTCCCCCCGCCCCGTCCTGGGGGTGCGGGGGTCCCAATAAATCAGCTCCAGGTTGGGAATGGCGGCTCTGGCGTCACGGGGGGAGCGGAGCCGGGGGGAGCGTGGTCTGGGCGGGGGGACGTGGGCGCAGGGAGGGGGCCAGGCCAGCGGTACGGCCAAAAACAGAAAGAAAAAGCTTTTTATTGGTAAAAAAAAAAGCGCTGGGCAAGGGGCTGGAGCAAGGGGAGCGGGGGCAGCGTGGGGCAGCGGAGGCGGCAGCGATGGCGGCCGTGCCCCGGCGTGGTGGGGGGCTGTGGGGGGCCGCGTCCCCCCGCCTCAGACGAAGGTGACGCGGGGTGCGCGCGGCGTTGAGCTGCAGCACATTGAGCTCCTCGTACTCCTGCAGTGCGGCCTGCACCTGGGCGGGGGTGAAGCCCTTGGCCAGGCAGCGCTGCAGGGCCTCGGCGTAGGGGACGGCGCGGCCGCGGCCCCCCGCCAGCTCCCGCAGTGCCGCGAAGATGGCGTCGGCCGGGCGCTGCACCCTGGGGATGGGGAGCGGGGTCAGGGGGGTCCCTGGCACTGCCGCCTCCTCCCAGGGGAATTTGGGGGGGGGACAGGGGGGGTCCTGGCTCTGCCACCTCCTCCCAGGGGAATTTGGGAGGGGACGGGGGGGGTCCTGGCACCGCTGCCTCCCCCCGGCCATGCTGGGGACATGGGCAGAGGGAGAAGGGAGGGGACGGGGGGGGTCCTGGCACCGCCACCTCCCCCCAGGGGACGTGGGGAGGGGGGCTCCTGGCTCTGCCCCCTCCTCCCAGGGGAATTTGGGAGGGGATGGGGGGGTCCTGGCACCGCCACCTCCTCCCAGGGGAATTTGGGGGGGGACAGGGGGGTCCTGGCTCTGCCAGCTCCTCCCAGGGGAATTTGGGAGGGGACGGGGGGTCCTGGCACCACCACCTCCTCCCAGGGGAATTTGGGAGGGGACAGGGGGGGTCCTGGCTCTGCCCCCTCCTCCCAGGGGACATGGGGAGGGGGCTTCTGGCTCTGCCCCTCTGGCTCTGCCCCCTCCTCCCAGGGGAATTTGGGAGGGGACGGGGGGGGGTCCTGGCTCTACCACCTCCTCCCAGGGGAATTTGGGGGGGGACAGGGGGGTCCTGACCCTGCCAGCTCCTCCCAGGGGATGTGGGGAGGGGACGGGGAGGTCCTGGCTCTGCCAGCTCCTCCCAGGGGACGTGGGGAGGGGATGGGGGGGTCCTGGCCCTGCCACCTCCTCCCAG
This sequence comes from Pelecanus crispus, assembly GCF_030463565.1. NCBI lineage: Eukaryota > Metazoa > Chordata > Aves > Pelecaniformes > Pelecanidae > Pelecanus > Pelecanus crispus. Next base: position 159,059 of record NW_027461501.1, on the reverse strand, counting down.
GGGAATTTGGGAGGGGACGGGGGGTCCTGGCCCTGCCACCTCCTCCCAGGGGAATTTGGGAGGGGATGGGGGGGGTCCTGGCACCGCCACCTCCTCCCAGGGGAATTTGGGGGGGGACGGGGGGTCTTGGCCCTGCCACCCCCCCCGCCGTGTCCCCTGCTCACCGGCTCTGCTGTCCCCTGTCCCCCAGCAGCGAGTCCTTCGACATCTCCATCAGCCTCATGGCCTCGTCCACGTCCTCCTTCTCCACCACGTCCACCAGCCGCAGCCGGGCCTGCGGGCGCGGGGTTGGGGGGGTAACAGCGACCGGGACCCCCCCAGCGCAGCCCCCGGCACCCCTGGACAGCGCCCAGGGCCCGGCCCTGCCCCGGGGGTGCCCCCCGAGACCACTGAACCCCCCCCAAAATGCCCCTGGGCTGGGAGGGGCGGGGATGGGGGGGGTCTGGGGGCAGCCCTGAGCTGGCTGCGCCCCAGGGAGGGACGGGGGACACGGGGGGGGGGGGCGGGGACGTGGCGGGGGGGGACGGGGAGGTGGCAGGGGGGACCGGGACATGGAGGGGAGTACGGGGATGTGGCAGGGGGGTATGGGGGACACAGGGGGGATGGGGACGCGGCAGGGGGGACGGGGACACTGCAGGGGGGACGGGGAGGCGGCGGGGGGGTATGGGGGACACAGGGGGGACGGGGATGTGGCGGGGGGGGACGGGGACGCGGCAGGAGGGGACGGGGACGTGGCGGGGGGGACAAGGAGGTGGCGGGGGGGACGGGGATGCGGCAGAGGGGACAGGGAGGCGGCGGGGGGGGGGAACAGGGACACTGCAGGGGGGACGGGGACGCGGCAGGAGGGGACGGGGATGCGGAAGGGGGTACTGGGACGTGGAGGGGGGTACGGGGATGTGGCAGAGGGGTATGGGGGACACGGGGGACGGGGACGCGGTGGGGGGGACACAGGGGGGATGGGGATGCGGCAGGGGGGATGGGGAGGTGGTGGGGGGGACGGGGACACGGCAGGGGGGTATGGGGAGGTGGTGGGGGGGACGGGGACATGGCAGGGGGGACGGGGATGCTGCAGGGGGGTACGGGGGACACGGGGGGCCGGGGACGCGGCAGGGGAGTATGGGGGACACAGGGGGGGATGGGGACGCATCTCTCCCTGCCCGTCCCTGCCCGCGCCAGGGCTCACCAGGGCGGTGGCCAGGCGCAGGATGCCCAGCAAGGTGCGCGCCGAGGTGTAGGTCGTGTCCTTGCTGGCCCAGGCCTCCTTCCGCATCTCCACGTAGGCGGCCGTGATGTAGTCGGCCAAAGCCTCCGGCACCACCGGCTGCTTCCGCTTGCACATGGCGATGTAGCGCCTGGGGGGGACGGGCAGGGTGAGGGGGCAGCGGGGCCGGGCGCAGCGGACCCCCGTGGCCTTCCTCACCTCATCAGCTTCATGTCAAGCTGCTGGAAGGAGCAGGGGGGCTGGCGGCTGTGCTGGTGCACGTAGGTGATGTGCTGGGCCAGGCTGTGGGGCAGAGAGGAGCTTGCAGTGGGGCCAGGGCTGCCCCAGGGCTACCGGAGCTGTCCCAGGGCTACCAGAGCTGCCCCAGGGCTACCGGCCCAGCCCCACAGCTCTCGTGGGGGTCCCACGCTCCCCCCAGCCCAGCCCCATGGCCCCCAGCCCCACGGAGTCCCCCCCGGCGCCCACCGCTCGCCCCACAGCTCCTGGGCTCGCAGTGGGGCCAGGGATGCCCCAGGGCTACCGGAGCTGCCCCAGGGCTACCGGCCCAGCCCCGCAGCTGTTGTGGGGGTCCCATGCTCCCCCCCCAGCCCAGCCCCGTGGCCCCCAGCCCCACGGAGCCCCCCGCAGCGCCCACCGCTCGCCCCACAGCTCCCGGCCTCCCCCAGCCCCACACCGGTGCCAGGGCACCCCCCGGCCTCCCCCTGCCCCACACCGGTGCCAGGGCACCCCCCGGCCTCCCCCAGCCCCACACGGGTGCCAGGGCACCCCCCGGCCGGCCCCGCCGCCCCCCGCCCCGCCTCACCGCAGGTCGTTGTCGCGGTCGGGGCGGTCCTGGATGAGCCAGAGCAGGTCGAAGCGGGAGAGGAGGGCGGCAGGCAGCTGGATGTTGTGCTCCAGGCTGCGCTTGGGGTTGTAGCGGCCGTAGGCGGGGTTGGCGGCGGCCAGGATGGCGCAGCGGGCGTTGAGGGTGGCCAGCACGCCCGCCTTGGCGATGGAGATGCTCTGCTGCTCCATCACCTCGTGGATGGCCGTGCGGTCGGCCTCCAGCATCTTGTCGAATTCGTCGATGCAGCAGACGCCCCGGTCGGCCAGCACCAGCGCTCCCCCCTCCAGCGCCAGCTCGCCCGTCAGCGGGTCCCGCAGCACGGCCGCCGTCAGCCCCACGCCCGAGGAGCCCCGGCCCGTCGTGTACTGGCCTGGGGGGCAGAGGGGAGCGGGGGGCTGAGGCGGGGGCGCAGCCAGCCGCCGCCCCCGCGAGCCCGGTACTCACTGCGGGGAGCCAGGCGGTCGATGTAGGACAGGAGCTGCGACTTGGCCACGCCGGGGTCGCCCATGAGGCAGATGTTGATGTTCCCTGGGGGTGGCGGGGGGAGAAGCGAGGGGCAGCAGGGGGTGAGCCCGCGGTGGGGCGCGTCCCTCTGCGCCGTTCGGCCGTGCTCCCGCCCCAAACCCCTCGGCTGCGGCTGCCGATTCCCTCCGCGCTCCCACGAGGCCAATCCCAGCCCTCCAAAACCCGGCTGCGCGAAGCGGGACGCCCCGATCCCAAACCACCAGGGCCCTTGGCTGATCCCGGACCCCCAAACCTTCCCAGGGGCCGGGGTGGGGGGGCTCCCCCAGCAAAGGTGCCCACCGCAGCGCGGCCTCACCCCGGATCTTCATGCCGTGGGGGTTGCGATCCACGCCCCCCACCAGCAGCAGCAGCAGCGCCTTCTTCACGTCCTCGTGGCCGTAGATCTCGGGGGCGATGGAGGAGGCCAGCTTGTCGTAGAAGTCCTCCTCTGCGAAGGCGGCGAGGGGAGCCGTGGGGCGGCCGCCTGCCCCGCTGCAGGGCAGCCCCGGGGCTCCGCTCGCCACCAGCCGGGCACGCGCCGGGGGGGGGACCCGTCGGCCTCACCTGTGATCTGCCGGAGCTCCTCCTCGCTCAGCTCCCCGGCCCCCGGCTCGTCCTCCTCGCTCTTGTTCATCTTCATGATGCAGTGGGCCTCCAGGTAGGTCTCGGAGAGCAAGCCCTGCGGGAGAGGAGGGTGACGGCGGGGCGGGGGCGGGCACGGACCCCCGCCGCAGCCCCCCGCCCGCCGCTTGCCTGGGCCATCTGGCGAAAGCCGGTCTTCAGCAGGGGCAGGAAGACGCCGGTGACGCTGACGTGGTCCCCGGGCTGGGCCAGGCGCGTGTTCTCCCCGTGCACGGCCACGCTGATGGAGCGGGGAAGGTGCCCCACCGGCACCTGGTCGGTCTGCAGGGACAGGCGGGGGGCTGGGGACCCGCAGCACCGGGGGCACCGCCGGGCTCCGTCCCCGAAGCCCCCCCCCCCGCAGCGGGACGGACCGCGTCGGACGGAGCCACACCGGACGCCGTCACCTCGCCTCCAGCGGTGACAAGGCGGGCGCGGGGGGAGGACTGTCCTCCCGCACCTTGCGCTGCCGAACCCTCGGGGGGAGACAGGGGCCACCCCGGGGCTCCCCAACCCGAGGCCACCGCAGTCCCCGAGCTCCGCGGGGACCCCGGGGCAGTGACAGTAGCGCTGCACGGTGGCCGTCGCCTCCCCGATGGAGCCAGCCCGTCCCCGGAGGAGAGCAGGGCTGCGGAGGAGCGGCGGGCCCCTTCGTTTGCAGCTGGGGCTCATGGGGACACCCCAAGATGCTGGGAGGGAGACGCCAAGATGCCGGGGGGGCCCCCCTCCCACGCCCCCTCCCACGCCCCCTCCCACTCACGTGCTCCTGCATCTTCAGCTCTTGGAACTTGACGAACTTGGAGCCGCGGCTCTGCAGGTAGAGCCGCCCCCCCGAGCGGTTCGTCTGGCACTCGCGGCTCGGGCACATCAGCAGCGGCATGAAGGTGGGCGCCTGGATCTGGGGAGAGCCCAGGGGGGTGGGCTCAGGCCAACCGGAGCCCCCCCAGCGCCCGCCCCGGGGCCCCGCCGCCGCACTTACGGGCTGGTAGGTCTCGGCCCCGCACTGGTCACAGCTGTAGGTGGCCACCACCATCATGGGCTTGACCTCGGTGACGCGGGTGACGATGCCGCGGACGGTCACCAGCTTCCCGATGCAGTCGGCCTTGACGTCGCGGACCACGCGGGCTTTGGCAGCAGAGGGGGCCTTGAAGTACAGCTCGCTGCGGGCAGGGGGGCCGCGCCGGGCTCAGCGGGGAGCACGGGTGGGGAAGGGGCAGGAAGGGGGAGGGGAGGGCGGGAGGGGTGAGGGCTGGATGTGGGGGCGGCGCACGGGGGCGGCGGCGGTCACGGGGGGTGGCGGGGGTCCTGGGGACAGCAGGGGTCCCAGGGATGGTGGGGGTCCCGGGGACGGCAGGAGTCCCGGGAATGGAGGGGGTCCCAGGGACGGCGGGGATCCTGGGGACAGCGGGGATCCTGGGGACGGCAGGAGTCCCAGGAATGGAGGGGGGTCCCAGGGATGGGGGGGGGTCCCGGGGACTGCGGGGGTCCTGGGGACAGCAGGGAATTGGTGAATTGGGTTAGCGAGCGGACGGGGCTCGCCAGGGACAGCGGGGGTCCTGGGGATGGCGGGAGTCCTGGGGACATTGGGGGTCCCGGGGATGGAGGGGGTCCCGGGGATGGAGGGGAATTGGTGAATTGGGTTAGAGAGTGGACGGGGCTCGCCGGGGATGGCGGGGGTCCCGGGGGGTGGCAGGGGTCCCGGGGACGGCAGGGAATTGGTGAATCGGGTTAGAGAGTCGACAGGGCTCGCTGGGGACATCGGGGGTCCCGGGAACAGTGGGGGTCCCGGGGATGGCGGGGGTCCTGGGGACATTGGGGGTCCCGGGGATGGAGGGGGGTCCTGGGGATGGAGGGGGTCCTGGGGACATTGGGGGGTCCTGGGGATGGTGGGGGTCCTGAGGATGGAGGGGGTCCTGGGGATGGAGGGGGGTCCCGGGGACGGCGGGGGGTCCCTGGGATGGAGGGAGTCCTGGTGATGGTGGGAGTCCTGGGGATGGTGGGGGGTCCCAGGGACATCGGGGGTCCCGGGGCTGGTGGGGGTCCCAGGGACGGCAGGGGGTCCTGGGGATGGTGGGGAATTGGTGAATTGGGTTAGAGAGCGGACGGGGCTTGCCGGGGACGGCGGGGGTCCCGGGGATGGCGGGGGTCCTGGGGACATCGGGGGTCCTGGGGATGGAGGGAGTCCTGGGGACATCGGGGGGTACCAGGGATGGCAGGGGTCCCGGGGACATCAGGGGTCCCAGGGATGGCGGGGGTCCCGGTGACATCGGGGGTCCTGGGGACGGTGGGGGTCCTGGTGATGGTGGGGGTCCCGGGGACATCAGGGGTCCTGGGGACAGTGGGAGTCCCAGGGATGGTGGGTGTCCCAGGGACATCGGGAGTCCTGGGGATGGCGGGGGTCCCGGGGACATCGGGGGTCCCCGGGATGGTGGGGGTCCCAGGGACATCGGGGGTCCCGGGGACGGTGGGGGTCCTGGTGATGGTGGGGGTCCCGGGGATGGTGGGGGTCCCCAGGACGGCGGGGGGTCCCGGTGACATCGGGGGTCCTGGGGATGGCGGGGGTCCCGGGGACATCAGGGGTCCTGGGGGACAGTGGGAGTCCCAGGGATGGTGGGTGTCCCAGGGACATCGGGAGTCCCGGGGATGGCGGGGGGTCCCGGGGACATCGGGGGGTCCCCGGGATGGTGGGGGGTCCCAGGGACATCGGGGGGTCCCGGGGACGGCGGGCGGCAGGCCTGGGGTCAGAGGGGGCCGCGGGGGGGGCTGCCGCCGCCGCCGCCCCCCTCGCACTCACAAGCGCCGCAGCAGCTCGGGGGGGGTACTGGTTGTGGGGGCCGCGGGGCGTCCCCCGCGTCCCGGCCCCGCTGCTCCAGCAGCAGCCGGTGCTCCACGTAGATGTCCAGCACGTCCTTGTGCGACGCCTGGGGCGGCGGGGGGCGGCGGGGGGTCAGAGGGGGGCCGCCGGGCACCCCCGCCGCCCCCCGCAGCCCCCTGCCCGCCCCGGGGAGCCCCCACCTCGCGCCGCTTGTAGCGGGGCAGCAGCTCGTGCACGGCGTCGGCGAAGAGGCGGCCGTAGCGCCTGGCGTTCTCGCAGACGGCCTCGGCCAGCTCGGGCTCGTCCTCCGCCACGTCGTCCAGCGCCACGTACAGCGCCACGCGCTCCCGGTGCGCCAGCGCCGTCTGGGGGGGTGGCGGGGCGGGGGGTGAGGGGGGGGGGCCTGAACTGGGTCGGGGGTGAGGGGGGGCCCAACCGGGGCAGGGGGTGAGGGGGGGGACCCCAAACCAGGGGCAGGGGGTGAGGGGGGGGGCCCAACCGGATCGGGGGGTGAAGGGGGGGGGGAAGCCCAACCGGGGCAGGGGGTGAGGGGGGGGCCCCGAACCAGGGCGGGGGTGAGGGGGGGGGGCCTGAACCAGGGCAGGGGGTGAGGGGGACCCCGAACTGGGGCAGGGGGTGAGGGGGGGGGTGGGCCTGAACCAGGGCAGGGGGTGAGGGGGGGGCCACCGGGGCAGGGGGTGAGGGGGGGGGGGGGGGCACCAACCAGATCGGGGGGTGAGGGGGGGAGGGCCCAAACCGGATCAGGGGGCAAGGCGGGGGGGCCGAACCAGATCAGGAGGGCAAGGGGGGGGCCCAACTGGGTCGGGGGGCGAGGGGGGGGCCCCAAACCAGGTCGGGGGGGGGGGGGGGGGGCCTCAACCGGGTCAGAGGGTGAGGGGGGGAGCCCAAACCGGATTGGGGGGTGTGAGAGGGGTCTGAGGGGAACCCCAAATGGGGGGAGAAGGAGAGGGAGGGTTGAGGGGGACCCCAAACTGGATTGGGGGTGCAAAGGGGACCCCAAACCGGATCAGGGGGGTGTGAGAGGGGGGTGAGGGGAACCCCAAATGGGGGGGGGGAGGAGGTGGGAGGTTGAGGGGGACCCCAAACTGGATCGGGGGGGTGCAAGTGGGACCCCAAACCAGATCAGGGGAGCGAGGGGAGCCCAAACCGGATCATGGGGGTGTGAGGGGGACCCCAAACCGGGGGGCAGGACCCCAAACCGGGGGGCAGAGGGGGTGGGGGGCTGAGGGGGACCCCTAAACCAGGAGGGGAGGAGGTGGGGGGCTGAGGGGGACCCCAAACCGGGGGGGGAGGAGCTAAGGGGGGTGCGGGGACCCCAAACCAGGGGGGGAGGGGATAAGGGGGGTGCGGGGACCCCCAGGCGGCCACGGGGGCACCGGCCCCGGGGGAGAGGGAGGGACCCCCGCGGGGCAGGGTGACAGCAGGGACCCCCGGCCGCCCCGGGGGGGGGGGGCGGGAGGCAGGGCGTGGCCGGGGGCGTGGCCGGGCGGGGCGGGCTCTCACCAGCTGCTCCCGGTACGGGAACTCCTTGCCCTCGGCGCCATCGCGGTAGAATTCCTGCAGGAAGCGCTTCGCTTTCTCTGCGGGAAGAGCGAGGGGGATGCGGTCCCGGTCCTGATCCCGGTCCCGGTCCCGATCCCGGTCCTGATCCCGGTGCCGATCCCGATCCCGGTCCCGATCCTGATCCCGGCCCCGATCCTAGTCCCGATCCCGATCCCGGTCCCGATCCCGATCCCGGTCCCAGTCCCGATCCCGATCCCGATCCCGGTCCCAGCCCCGATCCCGGTGCCGGTGCCGATCCCGGTCCCTGTCCCGGTGCCGATCCCAGTCCCGATCCCGATCCCCTCCCCCACCTTTCTCTGCGGCGTAGTCGCGCGGGGCCATGGCGGGGTCGGCCCGGGTCGGGTCAGGTCAGGTCAGTCCCGGTTGCTGTCCCGGTCCCGATTCCGGTTCCTGTTCCTGTTCCGGTTCCTGTGGCGGTCGCGGTGCCCGCGGCCCCGGTACGGGTGTCCCCTCCCCCCGGTCACTCCCGGCCCCGCCGCTCCGGCTCCCGCCGCCGCAACCAAAAGTGGCGCGAAAACCGGCACCACGTGACCGCCTCACGCACGTCCGGCGCGGGCCACGCCCCTCGCGCCGCCGGCCAATGGAAGAGCGTCGGCGGCCCGGGCCACGCCCCTTCCGGGGGTGTCATGTGATCGGCAGCACGCAGGTGCTGGGGGGGCGCGGAAGGGGCTGCGGGCCCGCCCCCTTCTTAAAGGGGCCGCGGCCGGGGGAGCCAGGGTGGGGGCCCGGAGCCCTGCGGGGCCGCCCAGGGTGCGGGGCCGCCCAGGGTGCGGGGCCGCCCAGGGTGCGGGGCCGGGGGCGGCTGTGGGGGAGCGGGGTGCTGGGGCTCTGGGGCTTTGGGGGGCGCAGGGGCCTGGGGGGGCCCACGCCGACCCCTCCCCGTCCCCCCAGCCCGGCCATGCTGTCCCAGATCTTCATCCTCTCCTCCAAGGGCGACCGGCTCATCCATAAGGACTGTATCCTCCGCCCCCTGCACCCCCGGGGGTGTCCCCCCCCCATTTTGGGGGGGCTCCCCAGCCCCCCTCCCCCCGCGCCCCCCACATTCTCCTTAACCACCCCAGTCCGCGGGGAGAGCTGCGGCACCAGCACGGACCTCGCCGACGCCTTCTACCGCAGGATCACCGCGCTGCCCGGGGACCAGGCCCCCGTGTTCATGGTAAGGGTGGGGGGCACGGGGGGGCTCGGCGGGGGTCCCACGGGGGTGACGGCTCCGCTCTGTGTCGTGTCCCCCCCCCCCCAGGCACACGAGGGCCACCACTTCGTCCACGTGCGACACGCAGGGCTCTACTTCGTGGCCACCACCACGCCGGACGCGTCGCCCTTCACCTTGGTGGAGTTCCTCAACAGGTATGGGGGGTCCCGGGGGGGGGGGGGACGGCGGGGGGGGACGGGGACCCCCTGACGGATGCAGGTCCTGCCGCAGGCTGGTGACGCTGCTGCGGGACTTCTGCGGACCCCTCAGCGAGAAGAACGTCGGCCTCAACTTCGCCCTCATCTACGAGCTGCTGGATGAGATGGTGGTGGGGACGGGTCTGGGGGGAGCTGGGGACGGGTCTGGGGGTGCTGGGGACACATCTGGGGGTGCTGGGGACACCCTCCGGGGGGGTGAGGACACTTTGGGGTGGTGCGAATGTCCTGGAGGGAGCGGGGGCCACCCCAGGGGTACCGGGGGCACCCCATGGGGCTGGGGACACCTTGGGAGGGTGGAGGATGCCCTTGGGGCTGGGGACAGCTCAGGGGGGGCTGGGGACCCCCCCGGAACACCCGGTTGGGCCACCGCAGGGGGAAGGGGACAGTTCTGGGGGGGCAGAGGACACCCCAGGGGCCACACAGGACAGGTTTGGGGGGGGGGGGGGGGGTGACAACCCCCCGGACCCCCCCCCCCCCCCCCCAGGATTACGGCTACATCCAGACCACGTCGCCCGAGGTGCTGCGCAACTTCATGCACGCGGAGCCGGTGGCCACCAAACCCTTCAGCCTCCTCGACCTGGGCTCCATCGGGCTGGTGAGGGCCTGGGGACACCCCAATGTCCCCCCCCCACGCCCCCCCCATCCCTGCCGGGGTGCCCAAACCCTGCCTGTGTGTGTCCCCCCCCCCCACCGTCACCCCCCCCCGTGTCGCCGCAGTTCGGCGCCGAGACGCAGCAGAGCAAGGTGGCCCCCAGCTCGGCTGCCAGCCGCCCCGTGCTGCCGCCCCGGGGGGAGCAGGTAGGACCCCCGCTCCCCGCTGTCCCTGTGTCCCCCCCGTTGTCCCCCCCCGTTGGTCCCCCCCCCCGGCCTTGACCCCCCTCTCCGGCCGCAGGGCGCCAGGAACGAGGTCTTTGTGGACGTGGTGGAGAGGCTGACGGTGGTCGTCGCCGCCAACGTGAGCGGGGACCGGGACCCACCGCTCCTCCCCGAAACATCGCCCCAGGCCCCCGGGGGTGCTTTGGCTCTGCCCAGGGCCCCCCCCGCCGGGACCCCCGTCTCCCCCCGAAATCTCATCCCCCCGTCCCAGCTCAGCCCCCGTCTCCTCTCCCCAGGGGACACCCATGAAGGTGGACGTGCAGGGGGAAATCCGGCTCAAGTCCTACCTGCCCAGCGGTGCGGGTAAGGGGGGGCCGGCGTTGGGGCGCCGGGGGGGTCGCGGACAACCAGGGCCGCCCCCCCAGGGTGACCCCGCGCCGCCCCCCGGGGTGACCCCGCGCCGTCCCTGTCCCCACAGAGATGCGGCTCGGGCTGACGGAGGAGTTCTGCGTGGGCAAGTCGGAGCTGCGGGGTGAGTCCCCCTCCCCACACCCCCAAATACCCGCCTCTGCCCCCCCCAAAAGCCCTGGCTGCCCCCCCCAGCACCCCGCAGCGCCCGTCTCTGCCCCCCCCCAGGCTACGGCACAGCCGTCCGGGTGGACGAATGCGCCTTCCACAGCTCGGTCAAGCTGGACGAGTTCGAGAGTGGGAGGGTCCTGAAGGTGACCCCCAGCCAGGGGGAGGTGAGGGGCCGCGGGGGGGGGCCGCCTGGGGCTGGGGGGGGGGCTGCCGCAGCCACCCCTGAGCCCCCTCTCCCCCAGCTGACGCTCATGCAGTACCAGCTGGCGGACGACATCCCCTCGCCTCTGCCCTTCCGCCTCTTCCCCACCGTAGACCAGGACCCCACGGGGAGGTGAGGGCTGGGGCGGGGGTCTCGCTCCCGTTCTGAGCACGCCTTGGGGGGGGGCCACGATTCGGACCGTCCCCGTTTTCCCCGCAGGCTCCGGCTGTACCTGAAGCTCCGCTGCGACCTGCCCCCCAAAAGGTAGGCGCCTGGGGGAGGCGGGGGGGCCGCGGCAGAGCCCGGGCTCTGACACCCCCACCCCCCCCACCCCCCCCCCCAAATTCCAGCCAAGCCCTCAACGTCCGCCTGCAGCTGCCCGTGCCCAAGGGGGTGAGCAGGTGAGTGCCGGCGTTTGGGGGGGGGGGGGGGGGGGGGTCTGGGGGCTGTCACCCACCTTGCCACCCCCTCCCCACCCCCTGTGCCCCCCCCCCCAAGCCTGGCGCAGGAGCTGAGCAGCCCCGAGCAGACGGCCGAGCTGCAGCCCAGCACCAAGTCCATCCGCTGGGACATCCCGCGCTGCCAGGGCGGCTCACAGCTCTCCGCGCTCTTCAAGGTGAGGAGGGGTGCGGGGGAGGGGGGGGGGCGAGCCGGGAGCTCCCCCGGGGCTGGGGACGGGCAGCGACCTGTCCCCCCCACCTCCCTGGGGAGCCTTTGGGGAGCTGCCCCTCTTTCGGGGGTGACTGCGGGGTCTGGCGACGGGCAGGGACCCGCGTCCCCGCTGCGGGGGTGACGGGCAGGGACCCGCGTCCCCGCGCAGCCCCCCGGCCTCACCGCGCCCCCTCCCCGCAGCTGGAGGTGCCGGGGCTGAGCCGCGCGTCGCTGCTGGAGCTGGGTCCGGCCAACCTGGCCTTCGAGCTGCCAGCGCACACCTGCTCGGGGCTGCACGTCCGCTTCGTGCGGCTGCCGGCGCCGGCCGGTCCCCCCCAGCGCTGGGTGCGATACCTCACCCACAGCGACTCCTACGTGCTGCGCCTCTGAGCCGGGACCCCCGACGCTGGGACCCCCCACATGGGACCCCGCGCCCCGAAATGGGACCCCCGCGCCCCGCCGCCGCTTCTCAACCAAGTATTTATTAACTGTCACCAAAGGGGGCCCGGGGAGCAGGGCTCCCCCAGATTTGGGCTCGTAACAACAATAAACAGGCGCCAAACTGCTCCACGCCGCCGCGGCTCCCTCGCTCAGACGTCCTGTGGGGAGAGGGGGGCGGTGAGACCCCCCCCTCCCCAAAGCGGGGGGCTGTCCTTCGGGGGTCCCTCTTCCCCTGGGGTCCCCGTGTGCTCCCCCCCAGCTCACCTCGATGCCCAGGATGGTGGAGTCAAAGAGGTCCCGGAGCAGGCCCTGGGGGGCCAGCGGAGTCTGGGGAGGGGGCACAGGTTGGGGTGGGGGCACCCCAGGGTGCTGCCGGCCCCACCCCTGCAGGGGCAGGGGGGCTGGGGGGACCCTGGGGGGGCGGGGGGGCTCACCCTGTCCTGCTCTGGGGTGTCCTCGCTGCTCTCCTCTTCAATGCCCACCTCCTCTTCCTCCTCCTCCACCATCAGGCTGAGCCTGGGGGAGAAGGGAGGGAGGTGAAGGATGCAGGACTGCCCCCCCCCCCCCCCCGCCCCAAACTCTCCCCCCCGGTGCCCACCCCGTGCTCCCCGGCAGCCCCGGTGCCCCCCGTGCCCCCCGGCCCTTGCTCACCGGTGCGTCCCACTGCGCTGCCGCGACAGGGAGCCGCTGCTGGGGGAGACGGGGAGTCGGGGGGGGTCCCTGGGTGGGGGGCACCCGCTTTGAGGGGGGCTCGCCACCCCAGCCCACCCACTCACCTCTGTGAGAGGCTGGGGTCGGAGCTGCGGTCCCACGCCGGCGGCCGGGGCAGGAGGGGCTGGGGTCCGGCCCGCAGCGCCGTGGAGGTCAGGACCGGGCTGGGGAAGCGGCTGCTCGGCCACGGGCTGGAGTCGGGGTGCTCCGAGGGGGCTGCGGGAGGGGGCTGAGCACGGGGACCCCTGCCCCATCCCTACACCCCATCCCGCTGTGTCCCTATCCCAGAGCTGCGTCCCCATCCCTACTCCCCATCCCAGAGCCACGTCCCCATCCCTACACCCCGTCCTGCTGTGTCCCCGTTCCGGAGCTGCGTCCCCATCCCTACACCCCGTCCCGGAGCTGTGTCCCCATCCCACTGTGTCCCCATCCCCTACACCCCGTCCCGGAGCTGTGTCCCCATCCCCTACACCCCGTCCCGGAGCCGCGTCCCCATCCCTACACCCCGTCCCGGAGCTGCGTCCCCATCCCTACACCCTGTTCCGGAGCTGCGTCCCCATCCCTACACCCCATCCCGGAGCTGCGTCCCCATCCCACTGCGTCCCCATCCCGGAGCTGCATCCCCATCCCTACACCCTGTTCCGGAGCTGTGTCCCTATCCCACTGCGTCCCCATCCCTACACCCCATCCCGGAGCTGCGTCCCCATCCCTACACCCTGTTCCGGAGCTGTGTCCCCATCCCACTGTGTCCCCATCCCTACACCCCTCCTGGAGCTGCATCCTCATCCCTACACCCTGTTCCGGAGCTGTGTCCCCATCCCACTGTGTCCCCATCCGTATACCCCGTCCCGGAGCTGCGTCCCCATCCCTACACCCCGTCCCGGAGCTGCGTCCCCATCCCTACTCCCCATCCCGGAGCTGCGTCCCCATCCCTACTCCCCATCCCGGAGCTGCGTCCCCATCCCTACACCCCGTCCTGGAGCTGCGTCCCCATCCCTACACCCTGTTCCGGAGCTGCGTCCCCATCCCTACACCCTGTTCCAGAGCTTTGTCCCCATCCCACTGTGTCCCCATCCGTATACCCCGTCCCGGAGCTGCGTCCCCATCCCTACACCCCATCCTGGAGCTGTGTCCCCATCCCACTGCGTCCCCATCCCTACACCCCATCCTGGAGCTGTGTCCCCATCCCTACACCCCATCCTGGAGCTGTGTCCCCATCCCTACACCCCATCCTGGAGCTGCATCCCCATCCCTACACCCCGTCCCGGAGCTGTGTCCCCATCCCTACTCCCAATCCCGGAGCTGCGTCCCCATCCCTACACCCCGTCCCGGAGCTGTGTCCCCATCCCGGAGCTGCGTCCCCATCCCTACACCCCGTCCCGGAGCTGCGTCCCCATCCCTACACCCTGTTCTGGAGCTGTGTCCCCATCCCGGAGCTGCGTCCCCATCCCTACTCCCCATCCCGGAGCTGCGTCCCCATCCCTACACCCCGTCCCGGAGCTGCGTCCCCATCCCTACACCCCGTCCCGGAGCTGCGTCCCCATCCGTACACCCTGTTCCGGAGCTGTGTCCCCATCCCACTGCGTCCCCATCCGTACACCCCGTCCCGGAGCTGCGTCCCCATCCCGCTGTGTCCCCATCCCTACTCCCCATCCCGGAGCTGCGTCCCCATCCCTACTCCCCATCCCGGAGCTGCGTCCCCATCCCCTACACCCCGTCCCGGAGCTGCGTCCCCATCCCTACACCCCGTCCCGGAGCTGCGTCCCCATCCGTACACCCTGTTCCGGAGCTGTGTCCCCATCCCACTGCGTCCCCATCCGTACACCCCGTCCCGGAGCTGTGTCCCCATCCCGCTGTGTCCCCATCCCTACACCCTGTTCTGGAGCTGTGTCCCCATCCCACTGCGTCCCCATCCCTACACCCCATCCTGGAGCTGTGTCCCCATCCCTACTCCCCATCCCGGAGCTGCGTCCCCATCCCTACACCCTGTTCCGGAGCTGTGTCCCTATCCCTACACCCCACCCCGGAGCTGCGTCCCCATCCCTACACCCCGTCCCGGAGCTGCGTCCCCATCCCTACACCCTGTTCTGGAGCTGTGTCCCCATCCCACTGCGTCCCCATCCCTACTCCCCATCCTGGAGCTGCGTCCCCATCCCCACACCCCGTCCCGCTGTGCCCCATCCCCACGCCCTGTCCTTGTCCCCCAGCACCGTCCCCCTCCCCACACCCCGTCCCCTCCCGAGGACAGTCTGGCAGCGGCAGGACCCCCACCCTTGCCCCCTCTCAGCTCCCCGCCCCGCAGCGACCCTTGCTCTGTGCTGGGGACCCTCGAGCCGCTCCCAGCCTCCGGCTGGGGACCCCTGTCGAGGGACAGAGCAGGGACAGGGTCCCCCCGCCCCGCACAGCCCAGCCTGGGCGCCGGGGGAGGCGCAGCCCCCAGGACACGGGGTCCCCCGGGGCTTGGCCCCCCGCCTCACCGTCCTTGCGGGGTCTCTTGGCAGCGGAGCCGGGCAGGGGCCGCGGGCGGGGGGCCGTGCTGCGGCTGCTCACCGAGCCCCCCTCCTCCTGCGGCTGCAGGGAGTTGCGGTAGGCGAGCAGGGACGGCCACGGCGCATCCCGCGGCGCCAGCCACCGCTGCTGCTGGCACGCGTTCTCCAGGTAAGCCAGGCTGGGGAGGGGGATGGGGACACGTGGCGGGTGACGTGGTGCCAGGCACCTGTGGGGTGCTGGGGGACGCCACGTCACCCCCGCAGACCCCACGCGGCCCCGGGGGACCCAAACCGGAGCCCCCCCCACCCTGTCCCTGGGGACCCGAGCCCCCCGACTCACAGCAGGGCCTTGTCGGGGCGCAGCAGTCGGGGAGAGAACTCGCTCAGCACCTCCAGGAAGGGCAGGTTGAGGGGCGGCAGCCCCGGCCCGGGGCCCGGAGGCTCCTGGAAGGCGAACTGGATCCCCTCCCTGGCCGGGGCAGAGGGATGAGGGGAGAGGCTGAGCCCCAGCCCGGAACCCCCCCAGCCCCCCGGCCCCTCGCACCTGTGCATGCTGAGCAGCGCTGGGCGGTTGCGGAGCTGGTGGAGGCTGAAGAGGAGGGAGAAACGCCGCGCCAGGTCCCGGATCTCCAGGAAAGCCTCGGACGCCCGGATCTCGGGGCCCTGCTGCAGCAGCAGCTCCGTCATCAGCTGCGCAGGGGCGGAGGGTTAGTGCGGGACCCCTTGGAGACCCCCAGGCCCCCCTGGAGCCCCCAGGCTTCCTGGATACCCCCCACCCCCCTAAAGTCTCCCAGACTCCCCCCCCTGGAGCCACCCGGACCCCTGGACCTCTCCCCCAAACCCCATCCGTGTCTCCTGGAGCCTCTCTGACCTCCCTAGAGCGCTCCAAAGACCCCTAGGGTCCCCCTGGAGACCCCCTGGATTGCCCAGAGCCCCTTGGAGCCTCCTGGACAACCCCAGGGACCCCTGGAGCCCCCAGGCTTCCTGGATACCCCCCCACCCCCCTAAAGTCTCCCAGACTCCCCCCCCCTAGAGCCACCCAGACCCCTGGACCTCTCCCCCAAACCCCATCCCCGTCTCCTGGAGCCTCTCTGAACTCCCTAGAGCGCTCCAAAGACCCCTAGGGTCCCCCTGGAGACCCCCCGGATTGTCCAGAGCCCCTCGGAGCCTCCTGGACAACCCCAAGGACCCCCGGAGCCCCCCTCAGCCTGCCCCGTACCTGCTGCAAGCTGAGCAGCAGGGTGCGAGCCCACTCCTGCCGGTCGATCTGCCGGGTGCAGTTCAGCGTCTCTTTGATGATGTCCCCGTAGTCGCTGTAAAACTGCGGAGGAGGTAACCGGGCCTGATGTTGCCAAGCCGTTGCGGGGACAGCGGGACGGTCCCCACCCCCGTGCGTGGCCACCACCTTGGCGTAGTGCTTGAAGACGTCGGAGGCAGCGCTGAGCTCCAGCACGTCGTAGATGATGAGTTTGCAGAAGCCGGCCAGGAGCACCCGGCGCTGGTGCAGCTCCTCGATGCGGCCCTCGCTGTCCTCTGCAGGGAGAGGAGGGGATGGTGGTGGGGACAGCCATCCCGCGGGACGCCCCTGGGATGCATGGAGGGGGACGTACCCGTGGCCGAGAGCTCCTCGTGGCCGCAGGCGTGGTGGAAGACATGGTCCATGAGGAAGGCAGCCAGCTGGGACTGCAGCCCCGCGTCGGGCAGCAGCACCAGCGGGGCCAGCGCCTCCCGCCCGTCCCGCGGCAGCTGGGGCCCGAACACTAGCAGCAGGTCGCTGAGCACCATGAAGGCCTGAGGACGCGAGGACGGGCTCAGCGCCAGGCCGGGACCCCTGCCGCATCCCGCCGGCCCCCCGCATACCTGCTCCCGGACGCCGGCGTCCACGTCGGACAGGCAGCTCTGGCAGAGCGAGCAGAAGGAGGCGACTCTGCTCTTCAGGCTCCGCAGCTGCTCCTGAGCAGGGGGACGTCGTGGTGGCTTTTAGGGGATGCGGGGGCCACCCCGAGTCGTCCTTTTGCTGCCATCCCCGTGCTACCGCTCACCTGAGGGACGTTGGTGCTGGGCAGGCGTGAGAGCTCCCAGAGGACGTGGAAGTGGAGGCAGGTGACGGCAGGGACGAGGACCTGCGGGGGTGGACGCAGGCAAGGGACGGCCGCGGTGCTAAGGAGCCCTGGGGTGTCCCTGGGGTGTCCCTGCCACGTCCCCGGGGTGGCACCTGCGGGGGCACCTCGCCCGTGTCCACGGCGCGCTGCAGCAGCTGGGTGCAGGGCTCGAAGAGCTGCCAGGGCGTCAGGTCATGGGCGCTGCAGGGACAGAGCGGCGTCAGCGGGGCGAGGGGAGGCGCGGGGCAGGGGACGGGATGCTGGGGGGACGCAGACACGGGGAGCACATGGGGCAGGGGACCGGGGGACGCAGACACGGCGAGCGGACGGGGCAGGGCACCGGGGGATGCAGACACGGGGAGCAGACAGGGCAGGGGACCGGGGGACGCAGACATGGGGTGCAGACGGGGCAGGGCACCGGGGGACGCAGACACGGCGAGCGGACGGGGCAGGGCACCGGGGGATGCAGACACGGGGAGCAGACAGGGCAGGGGACCGGGGGACGCAGACACGGGGAGCAGACAGGGCAGGGGACCGGGGGACGCAGACACGGGGAGCAGACAGGGCAGGGGACCGGGGGACGCAGACACGGGGTGCGGACGGGGCAGGGCACCGGGGGACGCAGACACGGGGAGCGGACGGGGCAGGGGACCGGGGGACGCAGACACGGGGAGCGGACGGGGCAGGGCACTGGGGGATGCAGACACGGGGAGCGGACGGGGCAGGGGACGGGATGCTGGGGGACGCAGACATGGGGAGCGCACGGGGCAGGGGACCGGGGGACGCAGACATGGGGAGCGCACGGGGCAGGGGACCGGGGGACGCAGACACGGGGAGCGGACGGAGCGGGGGACCGGAGGACGCAGACACGGGGAGCGGACGGGGCGGGGGACCGGGGGACGCAGACCCGGGGAGCGGACGGGGCAGGGGACCGGGGGACGCAGACACAGGGAGCAGATGGGGCGGGGGACACACAGGGCAAGGGAGAAGACACCTGGACACGGGACGCCGCTGCGCAGGGACGTGGAGAGCACGTGGGGCAGGGGACGGGCTGCAGGGACATGCAGGGCAGGGGGACGGGGAGGGACGTGGAAGGGGACAAGGGCAGCGGGGGACCCCCGGGGACACGGGCAGAGGGGGGCTGTGGCCCCAGGGCTCCCCACTCACTTGAACAGGATGGAGATCCTCTTCAGCGTGGCCGCCATGCTGTACACCTCCTCCTCGTCCAGGGACGAGGCCTGGGCAGGGGTTGGGGACACCCCAGGCAGGGTTGGGGATGCCCCAGGCGGGGTTGGGGACCCACGGCAGGCTGAGGACGCCCCGCTCCCCGCGGTCCCTTGCTGGATCCCCCACCCAGCGCCTCTTGGACCGGCTCTGCCGCGCTGGTGCCCCGTCCCCGCCCGGGCCAGCGCTGTCCCTACAGGTCCTGGTCCCTCTCCTGTCCCCAGCCCCTGTCACCAGTCCCTGCCCTGCGGTGCCCAAGCTCCATCCCGGGCTCCACGTCCTTGCCCTTCAGGTCCCCGTCCCGTTCCCAGCGCTCCCCCAGCCCCGTTCCAGCCTCGGGGTCCCTCTCCATCCCCACTACCTGGAGCAGCTCGGTGACGTCCCGCTGGAGCTTGTCGGCCAGCTGGTCGGCGAGGCGGCTGCGTGCCAGGTCCCCGCGGCCGCGCAGGGCGAGCTCGGGGTCGCAGAGCGCGTGGAGCGCGCGGGACGCGGCCTCCAGCACCGCTCGCCCCGTGTGCTTCTCCACCACCTCCTGCAGCTGCCCCAGCACCAGCTCCAAGTGCTGCGGGGAGAGGGGGCTGCGGGGGGCACGCGGGGACCGGGGGGTCTCGCGGCTCCCCGCAGGGCGTGAGGACCGCCGTGGGCTCTGTGGCGGGACGGGGACGGCTCCGGGGCGCAGGACAGGGGCGCGGAGCATCCCGAAGGGGACGCACGGGGGTCCCGCCGGCATCCCGTCCCCGCAGCCCCGTTTCCCGGGGGGCTCTGCCCCGGCCCCGGGGTCCTGGCCCCTGCCCAGGGTGAGGAGGGGGCAGCACCTTCTCCAGCCGCCCGCTGCGGTAGATGCTGAGGTCGAAGCAGCGCAGCACCTCCAGGAGCGGAGCCGCCTTCTCGGCGTCGGCCGAGAACTGAGTGGGGGGAGCAGGGGGGGTCAGCGCCGAACCCCCCAGGCCCCAGGCGCTGGCAGGGGGGTCCCCTCTCCCCCTCACCTTGGTCAGCAGCTGCGGCAGGGCCGGGACGAGGCAGTGGGTGAGCCGGGTTCTCTCCTCCGCCTGCGCCTTGTGCTCCCAGGCCGAGGGCTGGGGGTGGAGGGGGGGTGCTCGGGGCGGCCTGGGGGGGACCCCTGCCCCTTCCCCTGCCCCTTCCTCAGCCCCGTTACCTTCTTGGCCGGGCCGCGGCCCACCGGGGGCTGCCCCTCAGCCGCCTGGACCACGCTGGCTGCCAGGATCTCCACCAGCGCCTTCTCCTGCTGGTCTGCCAGGCCTGGGGGGGGGGGGGGGGGGGGGAAATTGGGGGACTGGGGGGCGGCCCAGCACCCCTCTGCTGTGCCGGGGGGGTCCCAGGGCATCCCCACAGGTCCCAGTGCAGCCCAGCAAATCCCAGTGTGTCCCCCGACTGCCCAACGTTGCCCCAGCAGTGCCGCAGCACAGCATCCCCGCGCGTCCCCGTCTCAGTGACGCCCTGGTGCCTCCCCATCGCATCCCAGTGTCTCCCAGTGATGTCCCAGCATCTCCCAGCGATGTCCCAGTGTCTCCCAGGGATGTCCCACAGCAACCCCAGCATCTCCCAGTGATGTCCCAGTGTCTCCCAGGGATATCCCAGCATCTCCCAGAGATGTCCTACAGCAACCCCAGCATCTCCCAGCAATGTCCCAGCATCTCCCACAGCAACGCCTGCATCTCCCAGTGATGTCCCAGCGTCTCCCAGAGATGTCCCAGTGTCTCCCAGGGATGTCCCACAGCAACCCCAGCGTCTCCCAGCAATGTCCCAGCATCTCCCAGGGATGTCCCACAGCAACCCCAGCATCTCCCAGGGATGTCCCAGCATCTCCCAGAGATGTCCTACAGCAACCCCAGCATCTCCCAGTGATGTCCCAGCATCTCCCAGGGATGTCCCACAGCAACCCCAGCATCTCCCAGTGATGTCCCAGTGTCTCCCAGGGATGTCCCACAGCAACCCCAGCGTCTCCCAGCAATGTCCCAGCATCTCCCAGGGATGTCCCACAGCAACCCCAGCATCTCCCAGAGATGTCCCACAGCAACCCCAGTGTCTCCCAGCAATGTCCCAGCATCTCCCAGAGATGCCCCACAGCAACCCCAGCATCTCCCAGGGATGTCCCACAGCAACCCCAGCATCTCCCAGTGATGTCCCAGCGTCTCCCAGTGATGTCCCAGTGTCTCCCAGTGATGTCCCAGTGCGTTGCAGCAGTGCCCCAGTGTCTCCCCATGACCTCTCAATACGCCCCAGTGCATCCCAGCATCTCCCAGTGCGTCACAGCGACGCCCCTCTATACCTCAAGGCTGTCCCAGCGTGTTCCAATGCAGCCTACTTGGTCCCAGCATATCCCAGTGTCTCCCAGTGACATCCCAGCACATCCCAGTGTTTCCCAGTGACTCCTCCGTGATGTCCCAGCACATTCCAGTGTCCCCCAGTAGCGCCATACCCTCAGCGGGCGACTTCTCCAGCAGCAAAGCGCTGATGGTCTCCCAGTCCCTCAGCCGGGGCCCGGCGCAGTCCCACAGACTGTCCACCAAGTAGGCTGCGTGCTCGTGGAGCTGGGGACGGGGGAGAGGGGACGGTGACGGCGTTGCAGGGCACCCCCCACCCTCCCGGACCCCCGCGGCCGCTCTCACCTCGCTCTCAATGAAGAAGGCCAGAAGCAGGCGGAAGAACGTCCTGTTGTCCCCGTCGCGGGACGGCTCCCTGCCCGCCTCTCGCTGGGGGTCCAGCAGCCTGGGGACACAGGCACGGGGTCACACGGGGGGGGTCCCGTGGGCCCACGCTGGGCGTGCAGAGGGGGGGCAAAGGCCCCGGGGCGGGGGGGATGCAGGTGTGGGGATCCCACGTACCGCAGCAGGACGTGCAAGGGACAGCGCCCAAGGGACAGGGACGCGGGCGTCCCACGTGCCCCCCGCGCTGGGGACAGAGCTGGGGGACGCCCGCGGCCCCGAAAGCCAAGGGACGGAGATGGGGGACCCGCGTACCCCAGAGACACACGGACGGCTCCCCGCCGGCCCCCGCCCTGGGGCGGCACCCGGACCCCGAGCCCCGGGGGACGGGGAGGAGGAGGTGGGCTGCTGCCGCCCCAGATGCGCGGGGGGGAACGGAGCCGCCACAAGCCCAAACACCGCTTGCTGCCAAAGAGCCGCCGCGGCCCGTGCGGAGATAAACACGGCGCCGGCGAGCGCGCCAAGGCTGCCGCGGGAGCACGGGCGTGCCAGCGGGACGCGCGGCCGGGGCCGAGGGCGGCTGCCCCCGGCTGCCCCTGGCCCCGTTCCCGTTACCGACGGCGCTAACGAGCCTGGGGCGAAGGCAGCCGGCCTGCCGGCCTCCGCCGGCCGCCTGCCAGACGCTCCCCACGGTAGAGCGGGGAGGAAATCGAGCCCGAGTCAGGGTTTGGCAGGCGGAAAACGCTCGGCGTTGGGGTGGGGGCTGCGGCTGGGCGACGGCAGCAGCGCCGGTGCCGGGCAGGGGTGGGCTGGGGATGGCACGGGATGGCGGTGCCGGGCACCAGCCCTTGCTCACCTGCGGTAGAGGAAAAGCCCGGCGGCGGAGGCCAGTGCCCGGCTGGAGACGTAGACCACAGGGTAGACGCTCCGGCAGTCCTCCTCCGTCAGCGCTTCCTCCATGTTCCTGTGCACGAGGAACGCTGGGGGTCCCCGCTCCTCCCGGCCCCTCTCCCCCGGCCCCGTTCTCGCTGCGGGGACTCCCCCCCGGGGCCCTGCGTCGGCAGCAGGACCCCGACCCCCGGCTGCCCCCCGGCCCCGTCATCTGTCCCCACTCTCACCGGGGGACCCCCCGGCCCCGTCGTCTGTCCCCACTCTCACCGGGGGACCCCCCGGCTGCCCCCCGGCTGCCCCCTGGCCCCGTCGTCTGTCCCCACTCTCACCGGGGGACCCCCTGGCCCCGTCATCTGTCCCCACTCTCACCGGGGGACCCCCACGTCCCCCCCCGCTCCAAGCCCCAGCCCCGTCCTCACTCCAGCATCAGCGTCAGCAGCTTCACCACCTCCACGGCCACATCGGGCTCCTTGTCCAGCACCATGGACACCATGCGGGTCTGGCGAGGGGGACGCCGTCGGTGAGAGCCTGCAGGGAGCCCCGGGACCCCCCGCCAGCCCCCTGCTCACCTTGAAGCGGCTGGTGAAGAGCTCCATGTGGGCGGCCGTGTCCCGGCAGCGGTACAGCCCCTGCAGCGCCTTCACGCACTGCAGCCGCACCTCCCGCTGCTGTGGGGACAGGGACGGTCAGCGGGACCCCCAGCCGCGCGGCCCCCGGCCCCCTGGCCCCGGCCCACCTTGTCGTGGAGGGTCCAGCCGATGTACTTGAGGTAGCCGTCGGTGAGGAAGGAGGCCGCGTAGCTCCTCATCCACGTCCCCAGCTCTTCCATGCAGATGGCCCGGATCTCTGGCACCACGTCCCTGCCGCGCGCGGCGACGCCCGGGCTCACGCCGCGGTCCCCGGCGGCGCCGTGTCCCCCGGCCCCGCATCGCTCCCCCCCTGCCCTCCGCCGTGCCACGCTCCACGCCCCTTCTCCCCCCACTCACGAGACCCCCTCCCGCTGCCGAGCCGCCGGGCCAGCCCCCGACCTGTAGCGGTGCACGAAGACGCCCTTGAAGATGGCGTTCATCATGTTCTCGATCTCCTCCTGCTGCTCCTGGAGCTGGGGGCACACGGTGGGGCTCAGGCGGGGTCCCAGCCCCCCGCCATCGCCCCCCCCCGGCCCCCCACTCACCTCCCGGCGCTTCTCCAGCAGCTCCTCCAGCTTGTCGGTGGCCCGGCGGCCGGGACCCTTGCTCCGCTCGGCCTCGTACTGCCGCTGGTTGTTGTCCTGGTGCAGGCTCACGCCCAGCGCCACGTCCACCAGCGCCGTCATCAGCTTCATGGCTGGGAGGGCGGCGCGGTGGGAGCGGGGACCCCCGCCGGGAGCCCGCGGGGAGCCCTCCCGGGGTGCTGCCTACCTGCCAGGGTGCTGGTGTGGCGGAAAGCCCGCACCTGCGAGTCGGAGAGGCCGGTGAGCAGCGAGATGAGGGTGTCCATCAGGAACTCGTCGTAGACGATGCTGTACCGGCACCGCCGCACCACCACCGCCACCAGCTCGCAGAAGCCGGCCCGAAAGCGGCGCCAGGGCTGGGTGCCCAGCGAGAGCGGGTACTCGGCTGAATCCTGCAGGAGACAGGGTGAGCTGAGCCCCCCTCCCCGCCGCCGCCGGCGGCCCCGCCGCCCCGCCGCGCCCGCCTGGCACCTCCGCGAATTTCTCCGTCAGCTGCTGGATGATCTCCGAGTTCTGCAGGCGCCTGAACATCTCCAGCGTCACCACGCCTGCCAGGAGCGCCGGGGGTGATGCAGGGCAGAGGGGACCCCCCCGGCAGCGCAGAGGGGACCCCCCTGGCAGCGCAGAGGGGACCCCCCAGCGCCTGGCAGGGACCCCCCCCCACCTCTGCAGCCGCAGGAGCGCACGATAAAGTTGACGAGCTCCAGGAACCCCGTCTCCCGGTCCCGCTTGTAGGTCTCCAGCCAGTCGTCCACCACCGTCTGCGGGCGCAGGACAGGGGGACATGGGACCGCAGCCGGCTGGGGACGCCCGAGTCCCCCACCCGAGGCGCCTGCGGCCCCCCGAGTCCCCTCACCCGCCGAGCGAGCCAGCTGGGGTCCCGGGGGTGCTGCGCCAGCGGCGTTACCTCGACGGCGATCTTAGCCGACCTGACGGCCTCGAAGAGGGTGTTGCGCTCCGGACTGCTCACATCCGGGCCGCTCCCGTCCTCCCTTCTCCGGGAATGCTTTGAGACCTGGCGCGAGGGGAGACGGCGGAGCTCCGGAGCAGCCCCGGGAGGGGGGAACACGGCCAGAATTGGGGGGGCGGAGGCGGGGGGGCAGGACGTACGGGGCCGTGGCTCGGCGCCCGGCGGGGTCCCCGCTTGCCGCGCGGCTGCGGCATCTCCTCGAAGTCGCTGCCGGAGTCACCGCTGCCGAGGTCCCTGCGGGGACGGCACGGCGCTGGGGCACAGCCGGGGGGCTGGGGGGCCGAGCCCGGACCCCCACGCCCCGCTTGGCCCCCCCAAAACTCACGGGCTGTCGGGGGCCGGCGGCGACGGCAGGGAGCTGCTCCGCACCCCGGCTGAGCCCGGCCCGCCGGAGGAGCCGGAGCCGGAGGAGCCGACGCTGCGGGCCGAGCGCCGCGGGGGCATGGCAACGGCAGGGCCTGCGGGACGGGGGGAGGTCGGGGGGCTGCGGGGGGGGGGGGGGGGGCACCCCCTCGGCCCTTGCGCCCCGGGGTGACCCCAAAATCCTCCTGCCCGGGGCTGTGCAGGGGGACGAGGACCCCAGGCCTGGCCGGGGGGGGCACGGGGGGAAGGAGCTGACCCCCCCCCGGGTCACATTGGGGGGTGAGGGCCCCCCAAAATCCTGGGTCACAGGGGGGGTGAGGGCCCCCAACCCCCCCCGGGTCACACTGGGGGGGTGAGGACCCCCCAAAACCCAGAGTGACATGGTGGGGGTGAGGCCCCCCCCAAATTTCAGGTCACACTGGGGGGCGAGGACCCCCAAAATCCCAGGTCACACTGGGGGGGTGAGGACCCCCCCAAAATTTCGGGTCACATGGGGGGGTGAGGACCCCCAAAATCCCGGGTCACATGGGGGGGGCGAGGCCCCCCACCCCCACCCCGGGTCACATGGGGGGCGAGGCCCCCCCAAATCCCGGCTCACATGGGGGGGGGGGGTGGTGAGGCCCCCCCCCACCCCCCCGCGGTCACGTGCCCGCCGCCCCCCCCCCGCCCCGTCCTGCCTGGCCTCGCGCTGCCGAACGACGTCAGGCCCGGCACGTGGGGGGCGGGGCCAGCGCGCGGAGCTCAAGGCGCAGGCGCAGCACGCGCGGCGGCCCCGCCCCCCCGCTCCCGTCACGTGCGAGGGGCGTGGCCCGGGCGGCGCCCACCGCCCACGTGGCAGGGGCCGCGCGGGGTCCTTATAGCCCCTATAGCCCCCCCATAGCCCCGGGTCCTTATAGCCCCCATGGCCCCCTATAGCCCCTATAGCCCCCTATAGCACCCCATAGCCGGGGGTCCTTATAGCCCCCATGGCCCCCTATAGCCCCCTATAGCACCCATAGCCCCCTGTAGCCCCTATAGCCCCCCATAGCCGCCTATAGCCCCCCTTAGCCCCCCATAGACCCCTATAGCTGGGGGTCCTTATAGCCCCCCCATAGCCCCCCATAGCCCCCCATGGCCCCCCATAGCCCCTATAGCCCCCTATAGCCCCCATGGCCCCCTATAGCCCCCATAGCCCCCTATAGCCCCCCATAGCCCCTATAGCCCCCATAGACCCCTATAGCCCCCCATAGCCCCCATAGCCCCCCATAGACCCCTATAGCTGGGGGTCCTTATGGCCCCCCATAGCCCCCCTATAGCCCCCCATAGCCCCCTATAGCCCCCATAGCCCCCTATAGCCTGGGGGGGGGCTATAGCCTGGGGATCCCCTGTAGCCCCCTATAGCCTGGGGGGGGGGGGGGCTATAGCCTGGGGATCCCCTATAGCCTGGGGGGGGGGGCTATAGCCTGGGGGTCCCCTGTAGCCCCCTATAGCCTGGGGGGGGGCTATAGCCTGGGGGACCCCTATAGCCCCATACGGCCCGGGGGTCCCCACGGCCCCCCACGTGTCCCCCCCCCCATCCGTCTGTCCATCCGCCCCGCTGCCTGCTCTGTCCGTGTGTCCCTCCCCACCCCCCCCGGCCCCCCCTGCGCCCCCCGGTGCTGCCCAGTGCCCCCCCGGCCCTGCCGCGGCCCCCCCAGTGCCCCCCCACTGCTCCCAGTTTCCCCAGCGCTCCCAGTTCCCCCAGTGCCCCCCCCACTGCTCCCAGTTCCCCCAGTGCCCCCAGTTACCCCAGTGCCCCCCCCAGTTCCCTCACTGATCCCAGTTCCCCCAGTGCCCCCCCAGTTCCCCCAGTGCCCCCCCCACTGCTCCCAGTTCCCCCAGTGCCCCCCCCACTGCTCCCACTTCCTCCAGTGCCCCCCCCAGTGCCCCCAGTTTCCCAGTGCCCCCCCCACTGCTCCCAGTTCCCCCAGTGCCCGCCCCAGTTCCCCCACTGCTCCCAGTTTCCCCAGTGCCCCCAGTGCCCCCCCCAGTTCCCCCAGTTCCCCCACTGCTCCCAGTTCCCCCAGTGCCCCCCCCAGTTCCCCCAGTTCCTCCAGTGCCCCCCCCAGTTCCCCCAGTGCTCCCAGTTCCCCCAGTGCCCCCCCACTGCTCCCAGTTACCCCAGTGCCCCCCCCACTGCTCCCACTTCCTCCAGTGCCCCCCCCAGTGCCCCCAGTTTCCTAGTGCCCCCCCCCACTGCTCCCAGTTCCCCCAGTGCTCCCAGTTCCCCCAGTGCCTCCCCCAGTGCCCCCCCCAGTTCCCCCAGTGCCCGCCCCAGTTCCCCCACTGCTCCCAGTTCCCCCAGTGCCCCCCCCACTGCTCCCAGTTTCCCCAGTTCCCCCAGTGCCCGCCCCAGTTCCCCCACTGCTCCCAGTTCCCCCAGTGCCCCCAGTCTCCCCGCCGGGGGGAGGGGCGGCGCTGGGCCCCGCGCCGCGCTCTGGGCCCCCCCCCGCTGCCCCGGGGCTCCGTTCGGGACCGGGGGGCTCGGGCGGGGGCGCGGGGGCCGTCCCGGTACCGGGGGCCGTCCCGGTGCGGCGGGGCGGGGCGGGACAGCGGGAGACAAAGGGGAAAACTTCGCGGAGCGCGAGAGCGCGGCCGGGACACCGGGAGCGGCCGTCGGGAGCGGCCGGGACACCGGGAGCGGCCGGGAGCCGCCGTGCACCGGGAGCCTCCGTCGGGAGCGGCGGGGACACCGGGAGCGGCCGGGACACCGGGAGCGGCCAGGACACCCGGAGCCGCCGGGACACCGGGAGCGGCCGGGACGCCCCCGCCCACCCCCCCCGCCCCGGCATCGGCTCCCCCGACAGCGGGAGCGGGGCGGCCGGACCCCCCCGGTGCCGAGCCCCGGTGGTCCCTGAGCCCCCCCCGGGCCCCCCCGGAGCGCGGCGGGATGCGGCGGGGCTGAGCGAGCGGCTCCGCGTCCGCGGTGAGTGCGGGGCGGCACCGGGACGGGGGGCACCGGCACCGGCACCGGGGGGGACACCGGGGGGCACCGGCACCGGGACGGGGGGGACACCGGGGGGCACGGGGAGGACCGGGGGGCACCCGGGACCGGGGGGTACACAGGGGTGCACGGGGGGGGCTGGGACCAGGGGTGCACGGGGGGCACCGGGAGGCACCCGGGACCGGGTGGGACACCGGGGGGCACCGGCACCGGGACGGGGGGGACACCGGGGGTGCACGGGGGGGACCGGGGGGCACCGGGACCGGGGGGGACACCGGGGAGCACGGGGGGGGCCGGGAGGCACCAGGACCGGGGGGCACACCGGGGGACACCGGGGTGCACGGGTGGGACCGGGACCAGGGGTGCACGGGGGGGGGAGAGGGGGCACCGGGACCGGGGGGGACACAGAGGTGCACGGGGGGCACCGAGACCGGGAGGCACGGGGGGGACGACACCGGGACTGGGGGGCTCCGGGACCGGGGGGGACACCGGGGGGCACGGGGGGGGGGGCCAGGACCAGGGGTGCATGGGGGGACACCGGGAGGCACCAGCACCGGGGGGGACACTGGGGTGCACGGGGGGGACCGGGACCAGGGGTGCATGGGGGGACACCGGGGGGCACCGGGACTGGGGGGGACACCAGGGGGCTCCGGGACTGGGGGGGACACCGGGGGGCACGGGGGGGGGGGGGCCAGGACCAGGGGTGCATGGGGGGACACTGGGGGGCACCGGGACTGGGGGGGGACACCGGGGTGCATGGGGGGGACAGGAACCGGGAGGCGGGGGGGGGACGGACTGGGACCGGGGGGCTCCGCGACCGGGGGGGGACACGGGGGGGGACCGGGGGTCATGCAGGGCTGGGGGGCACCGGCAGGGAGCCGGGGGGGGCCGCGAGGGACAGGGTGGGCACACACAGGGGACGACGGGCAGGGAGGGGACACGGGGGCAATGGGGGTGGGGGGCACAGAACCTGGGGGGACCCC
This sequence comes from Pelecanus crispus, assembly GCF_030463565.1. Lineage (NCBI taxonomy): Eukaryota > Metazoa > Chordata > Aves > Pelecaniformes > Pelecanidae > Pelecanus > Pelecanus crispus. Next base: position 130,814 of record NW_027461501.1, on the reverse strand, counting down.
GGGGGGACAGCGTCTGGGGGGGCACGGGGGATGGTGGGACGAGGTGACGTGAGGTCCCGCAGGGGAGGGGTCCTGGGGGGGACGCAGGGTCCGGGGGGGCACGCAGCCGTGGAAGACGTGAAGGGACGGGGGAGTGAGGGACCGCGGGCTTAGGTGGTTGCAGGGGGCTGGGGACAGGAGGGGGACGGGGGGGACAGGGAGGTGCTGGAGGGGAGATACGGGGCTGGGGGTCACCCCGGGGGGGGCCCTGGGGCAGGGCTGGGGGGTCCTGGGGTGCGGGGGGGGAGGCCCGGGGCTGGGGAGGGGGACGTGGGGGTGCAGGGAGACACGGGGGGGGACACGGGGTTTGGGGTCCCAGGGGTGAAGCAGGGGGGACGGGAGGGATGTGGCTGGGGACGGGGGACAGGAGTGTCCTGGGGGGGCTACGGGGGGGGGGACGTGGCGCCTCGGAGAGAGGGGCTGTGGGGGACGGGTGGTCTCGTGGAGGGGGACAGGGGATCCTGGAAGGGATGGGGGGGGTGTCTGTAGGGGGACAGGGGGACATGGGGGGGGTTTCCGGAAGGGACGGCGAGGCCCGGGGACACCGGGGGTCCCGGGGCACGGGGTGGGCTGGGGGTGGCAGAGGGCCTGCAGCGGGGGGCAGCGGCCCCTCCCTGCCTCCGTCCCCTTCCCGTAAGGGCCCCAGCTGTCCCCGGGTGGGGCGAGCTGGCGGGGTCCCAACGCCCCCGCAGACCCCCCCCCGGTGCCACGACGTGGCTCTGGGCGGTCCCGGGGTGGGATGCGGCTGGCTTTGGGGCGGGGGGGGAGCGCAGGGACCCCGATGTGGCAGCCCCCCCGATGTGGCAGCCCCCCCGTGTCCCCCAGGGAGGTGACGCCGGGGTCCCCTCAGCCGCCGTGTCCCCGCAGGACGATGAAGCTGCCGCCCGCCTGCTGCCGGCTCCAGACGCTGGGGGCTGCCCTGGGGGTCTGCGTCACCATCGGCTTCGCGGTGCAGCTCCTGGGGGGGCCCTTCTGGCACAGGTGAGACCCCCCCCCTCAGCCCCCTGCACCACACGCTGCACCCCAAAATCCCCTGGGGATGTCCGCGGTCGGGCAGGACCGGGGTCCCCGACCCCTCAGCCGTTCGCCGGGTGGGTGGGGTGGGCGTCCCCACCACCTCGGGGGTCCCAAGCCCCTGTCCCCTTGGACGGCTGGGGCCAGGCAGGGCGGCTGGACCGCCCCCCCCGCCCAGCGGCACCCCCCGACCCCGCCGCGTGCCCTTAGGGTCCCCGAGGCGCCTGCCGGCCACTCGCCGGCGCCCTGCCAGCCCCGCGCCCACCTGGTCTTCCTGAAGACCCACAAGACGGGGGGCAGCAGCGTGGTCAACCTGCTGCACCGCTTCGGGGAGGCGCGGGGGCTGCGCTTCGCCCTGCCCCACCGCTACCAGTTTGGGTACCCCAACTCCTTCCGGGCCGAACGGGTCAAGGGGTACCGCCCGGGGGGTCCCCACTTCGACATCATCTGCCACCACATGCGCTTCAACGTCACCGAGGTACCGGGGGCACAGCGTGCTTTGTGGGGGGGGATGATGGGGGGAACGCGGGGCTGGGTTGGGGGATGTGGGATGGGGAGGCGTGGGGGGACAGGGCTGGGGGGGGGGTGGCTGGCGTTTGGGGAGGCGGAGGATGCCGCGGGGGGACGGAAGAGGTCTGGGGAGATTCGGCGAGAGAAACCGCATCTGGCGGAGCCGGGGGGACGCGCCGGGGGGGACGCGGGGCGTCTGGAGGAGTTGGGGGCCATGGCGTGAGGCAGGTGAGGTCTGGGGGCACCGGGATGCTTGGGGGGAGACGGAGGAGGCCGGGGGGAGATGTGGGGGCAGATGGGGGGGATGCGGCGGACACCTGAGGGAGCGGGGGGCCGGTGGCGGCGGGTGGCGGGGGGGACACATGGCGTGGCCGGTGGCCGCCCCGGTGGGGGTGCCGAGCCGGCGCCGCGGTTCCCGCCCAGGTGCAGAAGGTGATGCCCAACGACAGCTTCTACTTCTCCATCGTGCGAGACCCAGGAACGCTGGGTGAGTCGGCCTTCGCCTACTACCGGGCTGTGGCGCCGGCTTTTCGGCGAGCCCCCTCGCTAGCTGCTTTCCTGGAGGCCCCGGAGCGTTTTTACGAGGCCGGGGCGCGGGGCAACCACTACGCCCGCAACCTGCAGTGGTTCGACTTCGGGTTGCCGGCGACGGACGATGGGGACGGGGCGGCGGGTGGCGGCGGCGCTGGCGGGGCTGGAGCGTGCCTTCGGCCTGGTGCTGCTGGCCGAGCGCTTCGACGAGTCGCTGGTGCTGCTGCGTGAGGCCCTGTGCTGGCCCGAGGAGGCCGTCACCGTCTTCGCCCAAAACGGCCGCATGGCCGGCGACGGCCCCCGCGTCTCACCCGCCCAGGCCGCCCGCCTGCGGGCTTGGAACGGCCTCGACTGGGCTCTCTACGCCCACCTCAACCGCTCCTTCTGGCAAAAGGCCGAAGCTTTCGGGGCCACCCGCCTGCGGCAGGAGGTGGCCCGCTTGCGCCAGCGCCGCGCCGCCCTGGCCCGCCGCTGCCTGAGGGGCGGCGGACCCCTGCCCGCCCGTGCCATCCCCGACGGCCGCCTCCGCCCCTTCCAGCCCCCTGGCCGGGCGCAGATCCTGGGGTACGCCCTGCGGGCCGGGCTGCCCCCCGCCGAGCGGGAGCGCTGCGCTCGCCTCGCCACCCCCGAGCTGCAGTACAAGGACATCCTCGACCGGCGGCAGTTCGGGGGGGGGCAACGCCTCCGTCCCGCCCGGGGGGTAGCGGTCCCCCGATGGCGCCGTGCAGCCTGGGAACGGCGCCGGGCCTCGGTTTACCCAGGCCAGGCCGTGCCTCGGTTTACCCGGGCCAGGCGGCCGGCCCCCTCACCCTGACGGGGATCAGGGTCCCCCCGTGGAACCACTCTGTGCCTTGGTTTCCCTGCTGTGGGTAATGCTGCGTCCCCCTGTGTTGTCCCCCCCCCCCTCCCCGCAGTCGGCTAAGGATTCGGGTCCCCCCACGGTACAGCTCTGCGCCTCAGGTTACCGGGGCGGGTAACGGCCACCCCTAACCCCGACAGGGATTGGGCTCCTCCTACGGTACCACTTTGTGCCTCGGTTTACCAGGGCTGGGCAATGGGCCCGACCGGGCCTCAAGCTGCCGCCATGGTACGGCCCCGTGCCTCGGTTTACCGGGGCTGGGCAATGGGCCCGACCGGGCCTCAAGCTGCCGCCATGGTACGGCCCCGTGCCTCGGTTTACCGGCGCTGGGCAATGGGCCCGACCGGGCCTCAAGCTGCCGCCATGGTACGGCCCCGTGCCTCGGTTTACCGGGGCTGGGCAATGGGCCCGACCGGGCCTCAAGCTGCCGCCATGGTACGGCCCCGTGCCTCGGTTTACCGGGGCTGGGCAATGGGCCCGACCGGGCCTCAAGCTGCCGCCATGGTACGGCCCCGTGCCTCGGTTTACCGGGGCTGGGCAATGGGCCCGACCGGGCTTACTGGGGCCGGGCAATGGGCGCACTCTCAGCCCCGCCCGCGTGCGCAGGGAGCCCCAGCGCCCCCTGGGGGAGGGGGCTGGCGCAGGCCCCGCCTCCTCAAGGCTCGCTTTGTGGTCACTATGGCAATAAAGACTGGAATCAGGCCGCTGATTGGGTGCTTCGGCTGCCAGTCACTCGGCGGAGTCGTCCTGCCCCCGCGGAGGGAATGGACGTGACGCGGCAGGAGAGGAAGTCCCGCCCCCCCGCGGAGGGGGGGGGGCCTGCGAGTGCTCCCCGTGCGGGAGGCGGGGCATCGATGCGCTCGGCGCTCGGCTGCTCGACCGGGCCCGGGCGCTCGGAGCTCGGTGCTGTCACCTGCGCGCGGCCCGCCCAGCCGCGCCCGCTCGCTCCGGCAGCGCCGAGCGGAGCCGGACGCGGCCCCGGGAGCCCCCGTCCCGTCCCCGGCCCGTCCCGTCCCCCGGCCCCGGGAGCCCCCCGGCACCTCCCCCGGCCCCGGGAGCCCCCGGCCCGGCCCCGGCACCTCCCCCAGCACCTCCCCCGGCCCCGGGAGCCCCCGTCCCGGCCCCGTCCCGTCCCGTCCCGTCCCCCGGCCCCGGAGCCCCCCGGCCCGGCACCGGCACCGGCTCCGTCCCGTCCCGTCCCCGGCCCCGGGAGCCCCCCCGGCCCGCTCCCGGCACCTCCCCCGGCCCCGGGAGCCCCCGGCCCGCTCCCGGCACCTCCCCCGGCCCGGCTCCCGGATACCCTCCGGGCACGCCCGGTCAGACCCGGCATCCCCCCGCCCCGGGCCCCTCTCTCCGGGCTTTCCCCTGGCCCGGGACCCGCTGGTGCCCCGGCATCGCCCCCGGGACCCCGCCCCCCCCCCCCGGTGCGGCTAGGCTCCGGCACGCCCCCGCCGCAGCCCTTGCTCCTACGATCCCCGGTTCCCCCGGTCCTTAGCCGCCCCCCCGGCCCCGGGGCCGGTGCCCATGGAGTCGCAGTGCGATTACTTCATGTACTTCCCGGCGGTGCCGTTCGCGGCGCGGGAGCTGCTGTCGGGAGAACCGGGCCGGTACCGGGCGCTGCCCCGCCGCAACCACCTCTACCTGGGCGAGACCGTGCGGTTCCTCCTGGTGCTCCGCTGCCGCCCCGGCAGCGGCACCGGCACCGGGCCCGGCCGGGCCGCCCTGGGCCGAGCTGGCTGCCTCGTTGGCCGCCCTGGCCAGCGTCAGCCCCGGTGGCACCGAGGCCGGCGGGGACCGGGACGGGGATGCGGACACGGATGGCACCGGGGACGGTACCGGGAGCGGGGCCTCGCCGGAGCCCACCGTCTTCAGGGGACTTGCCGGGCCCTGCTGACGCACAGCCAGGGCCCCCCCCGGGCGCCCCGCCGCCGGGGTGGGTGACGGGGACCGGAGGGGGGACATGGGGGCAAGGAGGAGGCGGGGGGGGGGACACGGGGTCGAGGGAGGATTTGGGGGGGACAAGGGGACACAGGGGACATGGGGATGTGGGGGACGGAGGGGGATGTGGGGGACGGAGGGGGACGTGGGGGACAAGGGGATGTGGGGATATGGGGGACGGAGGGGGGACGTGGGGGACGAGGGGATGTGGGGATACGGGGGACGGAGGGGGACGTGGGGGGACAAGGGGATGTGGGGATACAGGGGGATGGAGGGGGATGTGGGGGACGAGGGGATGTGGGGATACGGGGGACGGAGGGGGACGTGGGGGACAAGGGGATGTGGGGATACGGGGGATGGAGGGGGATGTGGGGGACGAGGGGATGTGGGGATACGGGGGACGGAGGGGGACGTGGGGGACAAGGGGATGTGGGGATACGGGGGACGGAGGGGGACGTGGGGGACAAGGGGATGTGGGGACACGGGGGATGGAGGGGGGACGTGGGGGACACAGGGGATGTGGGGATATGGGGGATGGAGGGGGACGAGGGGATGTGGGGATACGGGGGACGGAGGGGGACGTGGGGGACGAGGGGATGAGGGGATACGGGGGGACGGAGGGGGACGTGGGGGACGAGGGGATGTGGGGATACGGGGGACGGAGGGGGGACGTGGGGGGACGAGGGGATGTGGGGACAAGTGGGGGACAAGGAGTGGGGGAGGACACGGGGGACGTGGAGGGGGATGGGGCTGAGGGCCACCGTGGCGCTGAGCCCCGCTGTGTCCCCAGATCCCGGTGGAGGACCCCATCGTGTCCACGGACGAGGTCATCTTTCCCCTGACCATCTCCCTCGACAAGCTGCCGCCTGGCACCGTCAAGGCCAAGGTGACTTCGGGGACCTCGAGGATGGGAGGGGACCTCAGAGGCAGCGTGGGGATTTTGGGGACAGCATGGGGACCTTGGGGGCAGGAGGGGAGCTTGGGGACAATGTGCAGTCATTGGGGACAGGATCATGGGGACAGTGGGACCATAGAGCTGGCACAGGGATCTAGCCCTGGTCCTGGTTCTGGGTCCATCGAAAGCAAAGTGGAATTTGGGGACAGGAGGGGCCCTTCCTTGGTCACAACGCAGGGACCTTGGGGACAGTGTAGTGACACGGGATGGGGAGCGGGATCCGGCCCTGCTTCCCCCTCTCCGGGTCCACGAAAGCCACTTGGGACAGGCGTGGGGGACAGAAGGAGCCGTGGGGACAGAGGGGGAGCTTGGGGCTGGACCCGGGCCAGCTGCGACCCGTGTCCCCACCGTCCCCAGATTGTGGTGACGGTGTGGAAAAGGGACACGGAGCCGCCCGAGCTGCAGGAGGGCGGCGGGTACCTGAGCCTGCTGCAGACGCGGGCGCCTGCACACATCTTCCGCCAGGAGCAGGGAGCCTTCAAGGCGCAGGGTAGGAGCGTCCCCGCGCCCCGCGTCCCCGCGTCCCCCGCGCCCCGCGTCCCCTGACCGCCTCCGTCCCCGCAGTGAGCACCCTGCTGACGGTGCTGCCTCCGCCCGTGGTGCGATGCCGCCAGCTCACCGTGTGCGGGAAGTACCTCACCGTGCTCAAAGGTGAGGGGGACGGGGCGGTGGCATGGAGATGGGGGTCCCCGGGGGTGGCTGGGGTGGGGACGGGGGTTCCAGGGGTGGGGACGGGGGTCCCAGGGGTGGCTGGGGGTGGGGATGGGGGTCCCCGGGGGTTCCAGGGGTGGGGATGGGGGTTCCACGGGTGGGGATGGGGGGTCCCCGGGGGCGGCTGGGGTGGGGACGGGGGTCTGGGGGGTGTCCGTGCCAGAATGGAGGATGCGGGGCAGGGGAGGACGTGATGTGGGCTGGTTGGGGCTGTGACGGGACTCCTGATGTCCCCGTCCCCCGGTGTCCCTGTCCCCTGATGTCCCCGTCCCCCGGTGTCCCCGTCCCCCAGTGCTCAACGGCTGGTCCCAGGAGGAGATCTCGCTGTGGGACGTGCAGATCCTGCCCAACTTCAACGCCAGTTACTTGCCCGTCATGCCCGACGGCTCCGTGCTGCTGGTCGATGACGTTCTGGTGAGCGCGGGGGGGACAGCTGGGGGTCCGTCCCTGGGGCTGGGGGGGGGGGATGGCCGCGCCGTTTCCCAGACCCCCCGGGGCCCCTCATTTTCCTCAGGACGGGGCTGCGCCGTGTCCCTGGCCCGCCCCCGGGGAAGCCCTGGGGGGACGCTGGCAGCCCCGGGCTGGCAGCGCGGGTCCCCGCATGTCGCTGAGCTGTCCCCACGCCCCGTCCCGCAGCCACCACTCGGGCGAGGTGCCCGTGGGTGCCTTCTGCCACGTGGCTGGCACCGGCTCGGCCTGTCCCTGCGCCCTCAGCGCCCTCGAGGAGCACAACTTCCTCTTCCAGCTCCAGGCGCCCGAGAGGACCCCCTGAGGACGCCAAGGAGGTGAGGGGACACCGGGGGGACCCTCGGGGCTGGGGGGGGACGCTGGGGGTGACCGCTCCGAGGCCGGGCACGAGGGGACACTGGGGGACATCCTGGGCAGGGAGCGTCCTAGTTGGCAGACGTCTGGGCCAGGATCAGGGCCAGGTCCCCGTTGGTGGCCTGGGGGATGCTGGCCTTGTCCGGGGGTCCTTGTCCTCCCTCGGCGCAGCGGAGACCGCCCTGGCTGGGACGGCGGGGGCCACCGTCCTCGCTGTGGGGGACAGTCCTTGCCAGGGAGCCGAGGGGGACGCGGGGATGTTGGGGACTGTCCCTGCTGGGAGCGGTGATGACGGGGACATCTCTGACTCGTTGTCCTCCCACCCAGGGCTTGGAGGTCCCGCTGGTGGCCGTGATCCAGTGGTCGACACCGAAACTGCCCTTCACCAGCAGCATCTACACGCATTACCGGTGAGAGCCGCCCCGAGGGTCCTCCATGTGCCCTGTCGGTCCTCCATGTGCCCTGTCCCTGAGCCGGGAGGGACCCCCAGGTCCTCCTGCCCCAAGGAGGGGGACGCAGAGATCCCCCTGCCCCTGCTTGCGCCACAAACTGACATCCTGGGGCTGCTGCGTGGCCATCTCCATGGCCCTGTCCCCGTATCCTCAGCGCTCCCGCAGGGCTGCCCTATGTTGCTAATCCCGCGTCCCCGTGGCTCCTGGGGGCCGTCCCCACTTCAGTCCCCCTCCCGCCACCCCCCAGGCTGCCGAGCATCCGCCTGGAGCGGCCGCGCTTCGTGATGACGGCTGCCTGCGAGTCCCCGGTGCGGGCCCGGCAACGCTTCACCGTCACCTACACCCTGCTCAACGACCTCCAGGATTTCCTGGCCGTGCGTCTCGTCTGGACGCCTGAGACCGCTACGGCCGGTGGGGACGGGGTCTGGCAGGGGACCGAGAGGGTGGGGAGGGGATCCGAGGGGCCGGGGGTGCCTCTGGGTGTAGCTAAGAGGGGACAGATGGGGTGAGGGAAGGGCGGAGATGCGGGGAGGCCAGGAGGGGACGGTGGTGGCCAGGAGGGGACGGTGGTGGCCAGGAGGGGACAGTCGTGGCCAGGAGGGGCTGGAGGTGGCCAGGAGGGGCTGGAGGTGGCCGGGCAGGGGCCAGCGGTCCTGTCCCCGCTGCACTCATGGTCCCCGCAGGGAAGAAGCTCTCCGGGGAGGAGCGCCGGGCCACGCAGGCGGCGCTGGATGCCATCGTGTGCCACACGCCGCTCAACAACCTGGGCTACTCACGCAAAGGCAGCGCCCTCACCATCCGCGTGGCCTTCCAGGCGCTGCGGGCCGGCCTCTTCGAGGTGAGGCCACCCGGCCGCCGGGGTCCCCCGGAGCCTGCCCTGGGGCCTGGCCCGGCGTCACCGCATCCCCTGTCTGTCCCCAGCTGTCCCAGCACATGAAGCTGAAGCTGCAGTTCACGGCCAGCGTGGCCAACCCGCCGCCCGAGGCCCGGCCCGTGTCGCGCAAGAGCAGCCCCAGCAGCCCGGCCGTGCGGGACCTGGTGGAGCGGCACCAGGCCGGGCTGGGCCGGTCCCAGTCCTTCTCCCACCAGCAGCCGTCCCGCAGCCACCTCATGAGGTACGGGGGGGACAGCGGGGACCTGGCAGGGGAATGGGACGGGGCAGGGTGCCTGGGGCTGCGTCGCAAGGGACACCTGGAACCGGAGGGGCCCGGCGGTGGGATCGGCGCAGGGTTGTGGGGGCACGCGGGAGGGTGACGTGGTGGGGGGGACAGGCAGGACGGGGCTGGGGCACCCCTGGGACAGGGAGGAGACGGGGGAGGACGCGGGGCTGGAGACAGCTTCAGGGGGAGAAGATGGGGGGGGGGACGGCCAGCCCCATGGAGAGGGGACGGCCAGCCCCACAGGGACACGGATGGGGAGGAGATGGCCAGCCCCACGGGGACACGGGGAGGGGACGGCCAGCCCCACGGGGACACAGGGGAGGATGGCCAGCCCCATGGGGACATGGATGGGGAGGGGACAGCCAGCCCCATGGGGACACGGATGGGGAGGGGACGGCCAGCCCCACGGGGACACACGGGAGGATGGCCAGCCCCATGGGGACACGGATGGGGAGGGGACGGCCAGCCCCACGGGGACACAGGGGAGGATGGCCAGCCCCCATGGGGACACGGATGGGGAGGGGACGGCCAGTCCCACAGGGGGATGGCCAGTCCCACGGGGACACGGATGGGGAGGGGACAGCCAGCCCCACGGGGACACGGGGAGGGGACGGCCAGCCCCATGGGGAGCCCGGGCAGCCCCCCTTACCTCCCCCCGCCCCAGGTCAGGCAGTGTGATGGAGCGGCGTGCCATCACCCCGCCGGTGGGCTCCCCTGTGGGGCGGCCCCTCTACCTGCCCCCCGAGAAGACGGTGCTGTCCCTGGACAAGATCGCCAAACGGGAGTGCAAGGTGCTGGTCGTGGAGCCCGTCAAGTGACGGGGACCTCGGGTACAATGGCTGCATCCTGCTGCGTCCTGGAGGTTTGCGCTGGAAGGGGACAAGCTTTGGGGGGGGTGGGGAACGGCAACATGGGGGGGCCTGCGCCCCCAGGGGATGAACCTGCTGCTTCTGGGACCGGACTGGAACGTGCCATGGGGGAACCAACGGGGACAGGGGGTCTGTCCCCAGCCTGGGGGGGGTGACAATGCTCCGGGGACGGGGGTGGCTCGGGGGAAGCTGGGGGGACGTCCTGCGGCTGGTCCCAGCGCTGTTTACACCCCTTCGGCTTCCTGTGTTGCCTTCCATTCGGCTGCTTTTGGGGAGGGAGGGATGGGGGGGAACAAGGGACCGGGACCTGTCCCTGGGGACGTGGGGGACACCGGGACCCGTCGCCGGGGCGCGGAGCCAAACGGGTCCCGCGCTGCCACCCCCCGCGCCAGGGACGGGGATGTCTCCGTGCCTCCCGATACGGGTGGCACCTCCGCTCCCCCGTTATTTATTTGTCTCCGTGCTGGCTGCTATCTTTGTGTGTGTGTCTGCATACGCGTGCCAATAAAGCGCTGGCCTGGACGCGGGGACAAGTCTGTCACTGGGAGAGGGCAGGGGATGCTGGGGCGACTCGGGATGTCGCTGGGGGGGGGAGCGGGGGCCCCCCAAGGGCACTGTGCCCCCCTCTCCTAGCCGAGGGCCCCGTCTCGCCCCGTGCTGGCCCGAGTGGAGCTGTATCCCCCCCAAAGAAGCCAGATGGAGGAACCGGGACATAATTTATTGCCTCGAGGGAGGGACAGCGTGCGCGGGGGGGGGGGTGACGCTGCATGAGGCGCGCAGGGGACCACCGGGGTGGCCTTGGGGACTGCGGGGATGTGGAGGACCAGTCCCCAAGGCCCTCGAGGTGACGGGGACACGAGTGGGTGTTGCTGCGGGGCCCTGGGGCCAGCAGGGACAGCGGAGCCGGTGTCCCCCCCCGCCTCCCTGAGGCCCTGGGGACAGGGGATGAGGGGGAGCGTCACCCCTCTTGACGACGGCGGAGACGCATTTTCAGACGGCAACGGGCTCCTGGACGTGGTTCTGCCGCTTCACCACGAAGAGCTTCTGCCCAGAGACGGTGACGAGGAGGGAGTGTTCTCCGAACACCACTGCGGGGACACGGTGAGCGCGGGGGACGCCCCAAGGACACCGGGGGCACTGCCGCCATGCGGGGACGCTGCCGTGGGGACAGCGCGGTGGTCGGGGGCCGCTCTGGGCGCTGCGGGGCCGCCGGCAGCGTGAGGGTGACGGCCGCCCTAGGGACAGCCGGGCCACCACGACTCGGGGGGGATAAGGTGGGGTCACCCCTAAAACCCTGGGGACGGCAGTGCCAGCATCGGGGAGAGCGCAGCGCTCACGCCCAGCTGCGGGGACTGCGTTGGGGCCACCAGCACCGCCCTGGGGGACAGTTTGGGGGACGCTGTCTCGGCCCTGGGGGCGGCGCGGGGGTCAGGGCCACCCCACACTCACCCGAGAGGCGCTTGAAGGGCGGGTCGTGGCCGCGCTGAAGCCGCAGCCCGCAAGCCGTGGCCACCAGCTCCGAGAGGATGGCGGCTGTCTGCTCATCGTTCTCCAGGTCGCCTGACGACTGGGGGGGGGCAGCGTGGGGGGGCAGCATCGGTGAGATCCGGGCGTCTGAGCCGCCCCCTCCCCGTGCCCAGATAATGGGGTGCCCGTCCCCGAGCTCCCACCTGGTATCCGGCTGCCCCTTCCCACCCCGGGCCCGGTGTCGTCCCCCCCCCCGCCCCAGCATCCCGGTGCCTCCTGGTACCTCGCGTCCCTCCCGCGCCCCTGGGTGCCCCCCACCGCCCCCAGGTGCCCCCCACCGCCCCGGCAGCCCACCCGTGCCGCCGCCCTCACCGCCAGCACGGCCCCGTCGCTGATGACCAGGTAGCCCAGCTGGGCCGGGATGCGCTCCAGCCCCTGGGTCAGCGCCGTGGTCTGGGGGCAGCGGGGGGGGCCCCGTCAGCCCGCACCGCGCAGGGCCCCCTGCTTCTCCGTGCCCCGGCCCCATGCCACCGCACCCCCAGCCCCACGCCCCCACTTTTCTGCACCCCGGCCCCGTGCCCCCGCTTCTCCGCACCCACAGCCCCACGCCCCCCGCTTCTCTGCACTCCCGGCCCCGCACCCCCAGCCCCGTGCCCCTGCTTCTCTGCACCCCCCGGCCCCTGGCCCCGCTTCTCCGCACCCCCTGGCCCCACGCCCCCGCACCCCCAGCCCCACACCCCCCACTTTTCTGCACCCCCGGCCCCGCACCCCCGCTTCTCCGCACCCCCGGCCCCGCACCCCCCGCTTCTCCACGCCCCCGGCCCCCCAGCCCCCACGCCCCCGCTTCTCCGCACCCCCGGCCTCCCACCCAGGCCCCCACGCCCCCGCCCCGCACCTCCGGCCCGCACCCCCGCTTCTCCGCACCCCCGGCCCTGCTCCCCCGCAGCCCCCCACGCCCCCGCCCCGCACCCCGGCCCCGCACCCCGCGGTGCCCCAAGGCGCCCGGTCCCCGCCAGCCCCCCCCCCCCCCCCCCCCCCCCCCGCTCCCGGTTTCTCCCGACGCTCACCATGGCGCCGCTCCGGTCACCTGACCGCCTCGCCCCGCCCCCTGCGCCCGCCCCGCCGTCCCATTGGCGCAGCCTTCTGCCTGTCACCGGCCCGCCCCGCCTCTCGCGGCTCTGTGCCAATGGGAGCCGGCTGGGAAAGCACGTGGGTGAGGGAGGGCGTGGCCGGAGCGCTTCTATTTGCATACAGGGTCCCCGCCCATCCGCAGACCATGCCCTCCTCGGGAACCCCGCCGCTCCTATTGGTCCCGCCGCGGCGGGGCGGGGCCCGCGGCCTGGGGGAGGGCGGAGCGTCAGCATCGGGGGGGCGGTGGCGCCACCGGGGGGAGCCGGGGGCTGCACCCCCCCCGGGGGAGTCGGGGGCTCGGAGGGATGCGCTGAGCCCCATCCTCTGTGCCCCCCCCCCGCCCCGTGACCCCCTGCCCCTGTGCCCCCCCCGACCCCCGTGCCCTGACCCTGTGCCCCCCACCCTGACCCTGTGCCCCGACCCTGTACCCCCACCCTGACCCTGTGCCCTGACCCTGTGCCCCCGCCCCTGACCCCGTATCCCCCACCCTGACCCTGTGCCCCCCCCACCCCTGTGCCCCCCACCCTGACCCCGTGCCCTGACCCTGTGCCCCCCCTGCCCCTGTGCCCTCCATCCTGACCCCGTGCCGCAACCCTGTGCCCCCCACCCTTCCCCTGTGCCCCCCACCCTGACCCCGTGCCCTGACCCTGTGCCCCCCACCGTGACCCCGTGCCCCGACCCTGTGCCCCCCACCCTGACCCCGTGCCCTGACCCTGTGCCCCCCCCTGCCCCTGTGCCCTCCATCCTGACCCCGTGCCCTGACCCTGTGCCCCCCATCCTGACCCCGTGCCCCGACCCTGTGCCCCCCACCCTGCCCCTGTGCCCCCCACCCTGACCCCGTGCCCCGACCCTGTGCCCCCCACCCTGCCCCTGTGCTCCCCACCCTGACCCCGTGCCCTGACCCTGTGCCCCCCACCCTGACCCCGTGCCCTGCCCCTGTGCCCCCCACCCTGACCCCGTGTCCTGGCCCGTGCCCCGACCCTGACCCTGTGCCCCCCACCCTGTCCCATGCCCCCACCGTGACCCCGTGTCCCGGCCCGTGCCCCCCCCGACCCTGTGCCCCCCACCCTGACCCGTGTCCTGGCCTGTGCCCCCCACCCTGCCCCATGCCCTCACCCTGCCCCATGTCCTGGCCCGTGGGGGGGGGGCACGAGGAGCTGGGGGGGGCTCAGAGGAGCTGGGGGGGCACGGGGAGCTGGGGGGGCACGGGCGGGACAGCTGACAAGAAACAAGAAATGGTTGGAAAAAAGTAGGCACGCAAGTAGCAAAGGAATGAGCCAAGTTATCCCGAAGGCCAGCTCAGCCCAACTAGCTTTCGCTGGCCGGCTGCTCAGGATGCCAAGCCCTGGCCAGGTGAGGTCACAAGCGCCAGGCGGGTGCCGCATCACCGACCCTTTGTGACATGGGGCTGCACCAGGGCGTCTGCCACGGCCCGGGCGCCTCCCGCAGCCGGCAGCCGCTGGCCTTCCCCATGTGCTGCTGGCGAAGGGCTGTTCGTCCACCGCAGAGCTCCCACCTCTTCCCCGAGCCGCACCAGCCGGATGAATGCAAACCTGGCCAGGGCTGTAAGCGTGCCTGCTCACAGCTTTGGCCGGCATGTTCCGGTTGCTGAGGGTTTCTTTTCCACTCTTCCTAGGTACAGGACTTTGTCCATGGGACTCGTGTAGCAAAGCACCTGGGCTCTTACAGGCTCCTTTGCAATGAATTGTATCTGCCCCCCAAGATGCAGCCACAGGCTGACTCTGAAGTAGCGCTACCGAAGAAACCCCTTCAGCAGCTGCCCTGGGTTGACCTTGGCTGGCTCCAGGCCCCCAGCCGGCTGCTCTCTCACCCTGCAGCTCTGAAAAACATTCGTGGACAGCTCTTTAGCATCAGGTTTAACTCCTTGACTCGCTGGGAGGGCAGTGAGCATTGCTCCTGCCCCGACACGGCAGCTGGTTGTTATTCCTGCCCCACTTGACCTGGCTGCTTTGGCCCTCGCCCCACTGGCGTCATCTGGTTTTCGCCAGCCCTGCTTGGGGCAGTTAGCTGTGCTCCTGCTCAGCTCAGGGCAGTTAGCTTTGCCCTTGCTCCACTCGGGGAGGCTTTTCTCTTTCTATATTTTGCTTGAGGCATCCCATTTGCCTACAGCCTTGCTCACGGGGCTTGCTTTCATCAGGTCCCTCTCAGGACGGCTGGGTTTTTCCCCTCGTTTGCTTGCGGAGGCTCATGTTGCCCCTTCCCCACACAGGGTGCCTGGATGTACTCTGGCCCTGCTCAGGTGGCCTTTTGTGCTCCTGCCCAAATTGGGGTGGCTAGTTTTGCCCCTGTCCTGTATGGGGCATTTGGTTTTGTCCCTGTCCAGCTCAGGGCATCTCTTTGTGCCCCTGGCCCCCCATGGGGCATGTCATTCTACCCGTCCCTGCCCCACTTGGAGCAGTTATTTTTGCCCCTGCCCAGCTGGGGTTTGCCCCAGCCGTTGCGTGCCCCACAGTCCCTCCTGCCCCGGCACCTCTCATTTCCCTCCAGTCCCAGCGGGGGCATTTCTCCTGACTAGGTGTCTTGGTTTTGGCTGGGCTAGAGTTAATTTTCTCCCTAGTAGCAGGCATAGTGCTGTGTTTTGGATTTAGTAGGAGAAGAATGCTGATAACACCCTGATGGTTTAGTTGTTGCTCAGTACTGCTTATGCCAGGCAAGGACTTTTCCGCTTGCCATGCTCTGCCAGGTGCAGAAGAAGCTGTGAGGGGGCAGAGCCAGGAGAGCTGACCCAAACTGGCTGGAGGGCTGTTCCATACCATAGGGCGTCATGCTCAGTATAGAAAGTGGGGGAGCTTGGCTGGGGGGCAGCGATCGCTGCTCGGGGACGGGCTGGGCATCGGTCGTTGGGTGGTGAGCAATTGCATTGTGCATCACTTGCTTCGTATATTATTATTACTATTATTATTATATTGACATTATTACTACTAGTATTTTACTTTATTTTATTTCAATTAAACTGTTCTTATCACAGCCCAGGAGTTTCCTCACTCTTACTCTTCCGATTCTGTCCCCCATCCCACTGGGGCAGGGGGAGTGAGCGCGTGGCTGCATGCTGCTTAGTTGCCGACTGGGGTTAAACCACAACATAGTCTTTGGAATATGAACTGGTCTGACCTTTCTTAAGATACATCGAGCTGACACTGTATGCTGCGCAGCCACGGTTCAGCCAGCGTGCCCCATGACCCCAGCTCTCTGCAAGGAGGAGGAGGGCAGCCCCCACCCCGAAGAACAAAGGACACCCCTGCCCTGCTCAGATCACACCAGCATCCCAGCCCCTCCCGCACCTCTGGGAAACCCTCCCCTGCCCTGGCAGCAGAGACAAGGAACTGCAGCAAGACCCGCTCCAGGGACGTCTGGGTCAAGAAGGAAGCAGATGCGTGACAACGCCACGTGATTAGAGTTGCTTTGCAAAACAGTAGCCTCGTGTGTGTGTGTTTACTTAGCAATCAGTCAAATCGTGTTGTACCTGAATGCTGGAAAGGCATAAGAACCATGTGTAAAACTGCAAAAATCAGGTACGGTCAGAGCAAACAAGAAGAGAATGTTTTTGCTTTGTCTTTCATTTACTTTATTTAGTTCTAACTAACACTACGTCTTCCCTCCCACTCCAGGATTTTTCCTTTTTTTTTCATTTGATTTTAGACTTCATTTGATGTTAGCTTATGGTAAGATGCTGCTTTAGAAATGTCATACAGACGTGCCAGGGCATACATGATTCTAAAAGAATGTTAACTTTATGAACGTGTGATTTGTGTTTATACATGTGCTAGTAAACAAAGAGAAAAACAGCCATGTGATTGTCCATGTTCCAGAAACACTTCTAGTTTGGCTGTTGCAAATTCCCCTGAAATGTCCATAACTTACAGGAAATTAAATTGTTATGCAAAAACTGTGTCATTTTCCAACACAAAATTAACAAAATGGATCAAACATGGCAAATAGTTTCTGAAGTGCTGCTTCTTTGTGTTCTTGAAGATAAGTAATTTTGCAACATTACATTGAGGCTGATAAGGTACTCCCCTTCTGTCTTCTCAAAGTGGGAACTACTCTTTATGGGATAGTATCAAAATATTCTCAGCCTTTTAAGAGGAAGATGTTTTAACATTCTCTGTCTTTGGCTACTCATATTTCTCTTTTTCCACAGGAGGTTCCATTGGAGGAGATTTTTCATGCTCCCACCCACCTTCTCTTAGAAAGCTTTAGCTGGTTTTATTATACTGTCTTAGGAGAATTGGGAAGTCCTTCATTCTCACCCCCTTTTCTTCTCTTCCGGTGTTTTTTGTGATTGTTCCTTTTGCCATCTCCCAGTGGATTTTCTACCTCCTTCTCTTTGGATTTTGTAGGATCTTTGATGCCATGGCTCTCTCTTGCAGAAGGTTTTTCAGGGTAATTTCCAGGTCTATTACAATTTTGGTGGCTCTGCCCACCAGGATAATGCTCCCTATGTCCCCGAGCATATGGCCAATTGTCTCGTCTGGTCCCAGGTGGACCAAACCTATCTGGAGAAAAGTTCTCTCTCTTTACTGGAGGTGGAGCTTGAGCACCAACAGCACAGCCCTTGTAAAACTTCTCATACTGTTCTCGATAGTACCTTTCCCATGTGCTGTATCTTTCCTTTTCAAATGGATCTCTGAAGTCAACAGATCTGCCATAGTGAGCTTCCCTGTCATATGGTGGAACTTGTATGTGTCTGTTAAAATGCTGCCTTTATCCTTCCCTTTGAGGCATAGTCCGTTTAGTGGTAGAATGGCCTCTAAATACGGGAGACCTTGGCCGTGAATGGGATCTTCTGTATGGGGGTGACCTTGACCTTGAACGGTGATAACCATCACTACAGGGAGACTTGGACCTTAAAAAAAACCACAACACACACAAAAATATGAAGTTAATTCAAAACAATCATTCTCCCCAATTTTTTTCCTCCCAAGTTTGCTTTGCGTTTCTTTTTCCTCTCCTTATGCTTACGTCAAAGCTTCTTTCAGCTGCTGACATGACGCTACTGCAAAGTGAAGAACTTGATGACATGTAAGAGTTTCTGCTTACAAGACACAACAGCTGCTGCTTTGCTTGTGTGGAAAGATCCAGGAAGGGTAAGGCTACTTCCACTCACTTCTATCCCATGAACTACCGCAGCTGTTGATTGGTTTCAGGTGGTGCATGCTGGCCTCTGCTGGCACAGGAAGGGGCACATTTTTCACTCCTCCACGACTACATGAAGTGCAAATCATTTTGGTTGCAGTAAGATGCAAAAAGAGCAAATCTTAACAGCTCCCGTGCAGTGCAAACCATCAAGAAAACGTGATTTAGCCTGAAGACAGTAAAGCTCAATTTTAAAATGCCAGCTGAGACTCTTTAACTTCACTCCTTATTTGGCAAGTTGTACAGGATGCAAAATACTTGTACTGCAATCCTACCTACAGGACTATTTCATCAGCCCTTCTACCCAGATGTCCTAGCAACATTTGGCACCTACCTCTAGCTCTAACCAAGGACAGTGACTGCATTTCAACACAAATCCTATCTAAAAGCTTCTAAACTCAGCCGCTAGGAATGTCACTCGATGCCATTACTCTAGGAAAGATACTGACAGCATGACTGAGAGTGACCTATCAGACTCCTGCCCAAGTGATTTTGGGGGATAGAAAACATCAGCTACCCTGAGTTTTTTCTTCACAAGTTTTTCTTTTATTATTTTTTAAAGAACCATTGCACATTATTCCGCGTATGTGCATTGGCATCATTCATCCTCTCAAATTCCTTCACCAGTTTAAGATTTCCTTACAAACAAGCCTGATCTTTTAATTGCTAAGAAAAATTCAACAATGTCAACAAAATACTAGCAAAAGCCACCAGTTTGCAGTCCAGGTCAAAATCTCTCCGTGTATCCACAGGAGATAAACAAAAGAGGAAATGAAGACAATTTCTCTCACATCCCTCCTCTGAAGTGGACACGGTTTAGTGGAGGACTTGGCAGTGTTAGGTTAATGGTTGGACTCGATGATCTTAAAGGTCTTCTCCAACCTAAATGATTCTATGACTCTATAAAGGAGGTGTTTGTGTCGTTGGGATGGTGTTTGAGGGAGCCCTCGGTACTGCTGTTGGTACCCAGGCTGGTGACCTGTTTGCAGGAATGGGGGGATATCCTGGAGGGGGGGACGGTGTAGCCAGCAGATGGAGGCTGACCAGGTGGAAACTGAGGAGGAAGCTGTGGTGGTGGTGGCCCCGATGGAAGAGGAAGCGCATGGGTGCTGGAGGAGACGAGGGAGGGGGAGGCACAGGCACAAAGACTGGTGTTGATGCTGGCAGTGCTGGGGGCCTGAGTCCTTTGGGTACATTCACTGTGCGGGCCTTCTTGATTTGAACTTCTAAAGAAACCCCAAAACACGTGTCACTGTTTGTAACGCTCCGCCCTCATTTTAAAGAGGAAAGCAAATGAAGCGGGAGCATGGTGGCAAGCACTTCTTGTTCTCAACTTAAGCCTTTTTCTCCTTGCTTTCTGTTCATTTGAGACTACACTCATTTCTGGATCCTCATACTTGCCTTCTACATCCTCAGCCCCAGCAGTTCCCTCAGTGTTCTCTCCTTACACTCAGCTTTGTGACTGTGGATGGAGGCTGCCCATGCTTCAGAGAGGCTCCCGTCTCCCATGGGCCACGTGCCCACCGCTCCTCTGCCACCCCTCGACGCACTTAATACTTAAAACACTTAATACACTGCTCATCTTGAAAGTACTGCGCAGATAGGAACTAATCCTCTCTCAGACTACTTCTGACTTCTTCCACGTATGCTTCCTGTGTTGTTGCCTCATGGTGATGTATTTGGCCTGTTCTTGTCCCTGAATTGCTATTTTCTTGCTTACTGAATGTGAGATTTTAGACAATCTGTGGGACGCATCCTGGGGTTTGGTTTGATTTATCTTCTTATAGATTTTATAAATGCACCCTCCCACTCTATCTATAACAAATACATACCAAAAGGAAGGACTCACTTGACGCTGCAATGATAGATAAAACAGACTCCTCTCTCTCCAACTGAGAGAAAGCATCCTGGTTATTTGAGATGGCTGAACTGAAGAAATTCAAATTTGTCATAAAATAGCAGCGTTGACTTTTCCAACAATTTGCTCAATCAGTATCAACTAAGTTGTTAAAAAAAAAAGTTGGAGGCTGATTTCTACTGGGAAGTCAATGTCTTCAGCCCTACTCAGGCAGTGATCAAAAGGGTGGCTTTCCATCTGATGCCTTAATTATATTTAAGTTTTACATGTAATTATGTTTTCTTCAAAAAAGCGTTCATTTTTCAGAGCCCTCTTTTCCATCCTCCACTGCTATCTGTGCATACTCAGTTCATTATAAACCAGCTGCTGTACAAGTCATGTGTTACGGCCTCGTTTAACAGGTTACAAGTGGTCATCTGTTGAATTTCTGTAGAATACTCACAGTTCCCAGCCTGCTCTGCCACCTGCTGAGCAAATTGTTCTGGCTCTCACTGGATGACCTTTTGGAGTGGGGAGACAAAAAAGAAAAAAAATCCCATCCACTTGTTCTGAAGATAATTTTTTTAAAGAAATCCTAAACTTGTAGTTACTTACCAGCTGTGGCCATTGGTTGTCCTTGGGGGCCCTGTCAGGAATACAGGTTTGTGAATTCTGCTGATTATGTCAATTACTATGAATGAGTGACTTCACACAGTTTGATTTAGTAACAGTTAGAATTTACTTGTAGCGAATCACAGGATTTGATTGTAATATTTTAATAGCACTCAGTCATCAGTGATTAACAAAGTGATTAGACAAAATTGATCAAAACAGTGACTTAGGTACAGATTCAAAGATGGTAAGGTTCACTCTATTACTACATGGAAGCGCATAAAGGAAAATTAAATCACACTGAGTTGGAATGATTCATAAAGGGATTGCGTATGTAGGGGATAAGGGGGACCCTCCCGTTGAGTCACAAGGTTCAGAATGGACCCCCTTGCTTTCTAAACTCCTTCTCAGAGAGGAGCCTAGGTGCGGCTGGGCCCAATCTTGGTCTCAGACTTGGTCAACGGTTTATGAGAGTAATGCTATAAGAATAATGCAGCAGTATAAGACTCCTTCTGAAATTAAATCATGCATCTACAGACTACTTAAGTTGATTCATGCATGCATACCACAAATATGAATGCATATATGAAAATGGTATACCTGTTAAAATTCCCCTCGAGTTTAGTGAAATACTAATGTCTAATGCCTTGGCATACCTCAACGAGATAGAGTAGAGTCTCGAGGAGTGAAGAATTTCAGCCCAGGCTCCGTTGTCGATCTCTGGCAATGGCGTTCTGGTTGCAGCAGACTTTTGGAGTCTGCTAGTTTCGCTGACTCTGAGAGGCATTTCGATCAGAGGGAGATGCTGGTGCAGCCCGCAGCAGTCCAGGAGAGCTCAAAGGGCCTGCCTCAGGAGTGCCATTTATAGGATTGTGAGATGATTGACTTTAATCACCAGTAAATTTCCATCTGAGCCACAATTCGGATTGGTAGTTGCTGGAATTCCAGTAACGATGATAGCACCCTGTTCCAAGGATGTCTGGGGTAGCTGTTTGTTCTTGCTCCCCTTGTTAGCCATAATACAAAGATTTTGATAAGGACAGGGCCGCTCTCTGCTCCAGCCATGTAGGAGTTTCTGGTACAATTAAGGGGTGCTTAACCAACTAATTCGCTACACAAAAGCAGTGGCCTGGAATTCCTGAGATGGTAAAGCCGTTGAAGAGAAAGAGGAATAAGGGGGTGGGGGGGAATGCACCACCACAGGCCCAGAAGACTTGCTAATGGTGGCTGCCTTTGTACAGGATCCTGGAAGCCCTTGTGAACAAATGCAAACAGTTGGAAAATAAGCTCTACGAAAATACAAGAATCAGTGCATAAGCTGAGATAAAACTTACCTTCTCTTCCAACAGACTGCTGATTGTCAGAGGGGAAGGTTTAGACAGTTGAGCGGCACTCACCAGAGCAGCAGGAGGTGTGACAGTCGGGACACTCTCTACCAAGACCACCTAAAAAATGCAAATTTTCATGAATTTCTACTACACCACAGGTCCGAGGGCTGAGCTGTTGCTGTTCCTCCCCTTCCCTTGCCATCGCTTTCGCAACCAAACGCGCTCTGGCCATCTGCCCTTGCCTAGCCTCAAAGCAGTGCCAATACAGACATATGCTCCGGGCCCACTCGCACGCCAGGCACAGACCAGCTCCCAAAGCGCAATCATCCACCAATGTCGCCCACACTGTAGCTCTAAGCCTTAGGGCTGTTGCCTGATCCTCACCTTCCCTTGACAGCGCTTTCACAGCCAAACACACTGGGGCCGTCTGCCCTCGCCTTGCCTCCCAGCACTCCCAAAGCTAACACACATTTCGCAAGCTCCTTCTCACTCTCGGTACAGACCAGCTCCCAAACCGCAAACGCCCAGCAATTTCTGCCACACTCTGCGCGTCAGGGCTGAGAGCTCTTTGCTGGTCCTCGCCTGCCCTTGCCATCGCTTTCGCAGCCACACCAACACTGCGGCTTCTGCGCTCGCCGCCTCCCAGCACTCCCAACACGCATTCTCAAGCTCACTCTCGCTCCAGGCTTACGCCACCTCCACAGTGGTGCAAATTTCCAGCGATTCTCCTACGACTCAGGCCTGCGGGTAAAGAGCTCTTGCTATTCCTCAACTTGCCTTGGCAGCGCTTTCGCAGCCAAACACACACTCTGGCCGTCAGCCCTTGAAACATTCCCAAGCTCAATCTCACTCTCGGCACGCACCAGCTCCCAATAGTACAATCATCCACCAAGTTCTCCCACACCAGAGGCCTACAGCTTAAAGAGCTCGTGCCGGTCCTCCCCTTCCCTTGCCATCGCTTTCGCAACCAAACGCGCTCTGGCCATCTGCCCTTGCCTAGCCTCAAAGCAGTGCCAATACAGACATATGCTCCGGGCCCACTCGCACGCCAGGCACAGACCAGCTCCCAAAGCGCAATCATCCACCAATGTCGCCCACACTGTAGCTCTAAGCCTTAGGGCTGTTGCCTGATCCTCACCTTCCCTTGACAGCGCTTTCACAGCCAAACACACTGGGGCCGTCTGCCCTCGCCTTGCCTCCCAGCACTCCCAAAGCTAACACACATTTCGCAAGCTCCTTCTCACTCTCGGTACAGACCAGCTCCCAAACCCCAAACGCCCAGCAATTTCTGCCACACTCTGCGCGTCAGGGCTGAGAGCTCTTTGCTGGTCCTCGCCTGCCCTTGCCATCGCTTTCGCAGCCACACCAACACTGCGGCTTCTGCGCTCGCCGCCTCCCAGCACTCCCAACACGCATTCTCAAGCTCACTCTCGCTCCAGGCTTACGCCACCTCCACAGTGGTGCAAATTTCCAGCGATTCTCCTACGACTCAGGCCTGCGGGTAAAGAGCTCTTGCTATTCCTCAACTTGCCTTGGCAGCGCTTTCGCAGCCAAACACACACTCTGGCCGTCAGCCCTTGAAACATTCCCAAGCTCAATCTCACTCTCGGCACGCACCAGCTCCCAATAGTACAATCATCCACCAAGTTCTCCCACACCAGAGGCCTACAGCTTAAAGAGCTCGTGCCGGTCCTCCCCTTCCCTTGCCATCGCTTTCGCAACCAAACGCGCTCTGGCCATCTGCCCTTGCCTAGCCTCAAAGCAGTGCCAATACAGACATATGCTCCGGGCCCACTCGCACGCCAGGCACAGACCAGCTCCCAAAGCGCAATCATCCACCAATGTCGCCCACACTGTAGCTCTAAGCCTTAGGGCTGTTGCCTGATCCTCACCTTCCCTTGACAGCGCTTTCACAGCCAAACACACTGGGGCCGTCTGCCCTCGCCTTGCCTCCCAGCACTCCCAAAGCTAACACACATTTCGCAAGCTCCTTCTCACTCTCGGTACAGACCAGCTCCCAAACCCCAAACGCCCAGCAATTTCTGCCACACTCTGCGCGTCAGGGCTGAGAGCTCTTTGCTGGTCCTCGCCTGCCCTTGCCATCGCTTTCGCAGCCACACCAACACTGCGGCTTCTGCGCTCGCCGCCTCCCAGCACTCCCAACACGCATTCTCAAGCTCACTCTCGCTCCAGGCTTACGCCACCTCCACAGTGGTGCAAATTTCCAGCGATTCTCCTACGACTCAGGCCTGCGGGTAAAGAGCTCTTGCTATTCCTCAACTTGCCTTGGCAGCGCTTTCGCAGCCAAACACACACTCTGGCCGTCAGCCCTTGAAACATTCCCAAGCTCAATCTCACTCTCGGCACGCACCAGCTCCCAATAGTACAATCATCCACCAAGTTCTCCCACACCAGAGGCCTACAGCTTAAAGAGCTCGTGCCGGTCCTCCCCTTCCCTTGCCATCGCTTTCGCAACCAAACGCGCTCTGGCCATCTGCCCTTGCCTAGCCTCAAAGCAGCGCCAATACAGACATATGCTCCGGGCCCACTCGCACGCCAGGCACAGACCAGCTCCCAAAGCGCAATCATCCACCAATGTCGCCCACACTGTAGCTCTAAGCCTTAGGGCTGTTGCCTGATCCTCACCTTCCCTTGACAGCGCTTTCACAGCCAAACACACTGGGGCCGTCTGCCCTCGCCTTGCCTCCCAGCACTCCCAAAGCTAACACACATTTCGCAAGCTCCTTCTCACTCTCGGTACAGACCAGCTCCCAAACCCCAAACGCCCAGCAATTTCTGCCACACTCTGCGCGTCAGGGCTGAGAGCTCTTTGCTGGTCCTCGCCTGCCCTTGCCATCGCTTTCGCAGCCACACCAACACTGCGGCTTCTGCGCTCGCCGCCTCCCAGCACTCCCAACACGCATTCTCAAGCTCACTCTCGCTCCAGGCTTACGCCACCTCCACAGTGGTGCAAATTTCCAGCGATTCTCCTACGACTCAGGCCTGCGGGTAAAGAGCTCTTGCTATTCCTCAACTTGCCTTGGCAGCGCTTTCGCAGCCAAACACACACTCTGGCCGTCAGCCCTTGAAACATTCCCAAGCTCAATCTCACTCTCGGCACGCACCAGCTCCCAATAGTACAATCATCCACCAAGTTCTCCCACACCAGAGGCCTACAGCTTAAAGAGCTCGTGCCGGTCCTCCCCTTCCCTTGCCATCGCTTTCGCAACCAAACGCGCTCTGGCCATCTGCCCTTGCCTAGCCTCAAAGCAGCGCCAATACAGACATATGCTCCGGGCCCACTCGCACGCCAGGCACAGACCAGCTCCCAAAGCGCAATCATCCACCAATGTCGCCCACACTGTAGCTCTAAGCCTTAGGGCTGTTGCCTGATCCTCACCTTCCCTTGACAGCGCTTTCACAGCCAAACACACTGGGGCCGTCTGCCCTCGCCTTGCCTCCCAGCACTCCCAAAGCTAACACACATTTCGCAAGCTCCTTCTCACTCTCGGTACAGACCAGCTCCCAAACCGCAAACGCCCAGCAATTTCTGCCACACTCTGCGCGTCAGGGCTGAGAGCTCTTTGCTGGTCCTCGCCTGCCCTTGCCATCGCTTTCGCAGCCACACCAACACTGCGGCTTCTGCGCTCGCCGCCTCCCAGCACTCCCAACACGCATTCTCAAGCTCACTCTCGCTCCAGGCTTACGCCACCTCCACAGTGGTGCAAATTTCCAGCGATTCTCCTACGACTCAGGCCTGCGGGTAAAGAGCTCTTGCTATTCCTCAACTTGCCTTGGCAGCGCTTTCGCAGCCAAACACACACTCTGGCCGTCAGCCCTTGAAACATTCCCAAGCTCAATCTCACTCTCGGCACGCACCAGCTCCCAATAGTACAATCATCCACCAAGTTCTCCCACACCAGAGGCCTACAGCTTAAAGAGCTCGTGCCGGTCCTCCCCTTCCCTTGCCATCGCTTTCGCAACCAAACGCGCTCTGGCCATCTGCCCTTGCCTAGCCTCAAAGCAGTGCCAATACAGACATATGCTCCGGGCCCACTCGCACGCCAGGCACAGACCAGCTCCCAAAGCGCAATCATCCACCAATGTCGCCCACACTGTAGCTCTAAGCCTTAGGGCTGTTGCCTGATCCTCACCTTCCCTTGACAGCGCTTTCACAGCCAAACACACTGGGGCCGTCTGCCCTCGCCTTGCCTCCCAGCACTCCCAAAGCTAACACACATTTCGCAAGCTCCTTCTCACTCTCGGTACAGACCAGCTCCCAAACCGCAAACGCCCAGCAATTTCTGCCACACTCTGCGCGTCAGGGCTGAGAGCTCTTTGCTGGTCCTCGCCTGCCCTTGCCATCGCTTTCGCAGCCACACCAACACTGCGGCTTCTGCGCTCGCCGCCTCCCAGCACTCCCAACACGCATTCTCAAGCTCACTCTCGCTCCAGGCTTACGCCACCTCCACAGTGGTGCAAATTTCCAGCGATTCTCCTACGACTCAGGCCTGCGGGTAAAGAGCTCTTGCTATTCCTCAACTTGCCTTGGCAGCGCTTTCGCAGCCAAACACACACTCTGGCCGTCAGCCCTTGAAACATTCCCAAGCTCAATCTCACTCTCGGCACGCACCAGCTCCCAATAGTACAATCATCCACCAAGTTCTCCCACACCAGAGGCCTACAGCTTAAAGAGCTCGTGCCGGTCCTCCCCTTCCCTTGCCATCGCTTTCGCAACCAAACGCGCTCTGGCCATCTGCCCTTGCCTAGCCTCAAAGCAGTGCCAATACAGACATATGCTCCGGGCCCACTCGCACGCCAGGCACAGACCAGCTCCCAAAGCGCAATCATCCACCAATGTCGCCCACACTGTAGCTCTAAGCCTTAGGGCTGTTGCCTGATCCTCACCTTCCCTTGACAGCGCTTTCACAGCCAAACACACTGGGGCCGTCTGCCCTCGCCTTGCCTCCCAGCACTCCCAAAGCTAACACACATTTCGCAAGCTCCTTCTCACTCTCGGTACAGACCAGCTCCCAAACCCCAAACGCCCAGCAATTTCTGCCACACTCTGCGCGTCAGGGCTGAGAGCTCTTTGCTGGTCCTCGCCTGCCCTTGCCATCGCTTTCGCAGCCACACCAACACTGCGGCTTCTGCGCTCGCCGCCTCCCAGCACTCCCAACACGCATTCTCAAGCTCACTCTCGCTCCAGGCTTACGCCACCTCCACAGTGGTGCAAATTTCCAGCGATTCTCCTACGACTCAGGCCTGCGGGTAAAGAGCTCTTGCTATTCCTCAACTTGCCTTGGCAGCGCTTTCGCAGCCAAACACACACTCTGGCCGTCAGCCCTTGAAACATTCCCAAGCTCAATCTCACTCTCGGCACGCACCAGCTCCCAATAGTACAATCATCCACCAAGTTCTCCCACACCAGAGGCCTACAGCTTAAAGAGCTCGTGCCGGTCCTCCCCTTCCCTTGCCATCGCTTTCGCAACCAAACGCGCTCTGGCCATCTGCCCTTGCCTAGCCTCAAAGCAGCGCCAATACAGACATATGCTCCGGGCCCACTCGCACGCCAGGCACAGACCAGCTCCCAAAGCGCAATCATCCACCAATGTCGCCCACACTGTAGCTCTAAGCCTTAGGGCTGTTGCCTGATCCTCACCTTCCCTTGACAGCGCTTTCACAGCCAAACACACTGGGGCCGTCTGCCCTCGCCTTGCCTCCCAGCACTCCCAAAGCTAACACACATTTCGCAAGCTCCTTCTCACTCTCGGTACAGACCAGCTCCCAAACCGCAAACGCCCAGCAATTTCTGCCACACTCTGCGCGTCAGGGCTGAGAGCTCTTTGCTGGTCCTCGCCTGCCCTTGCCATCGCTTTCGCAGCCACACCAACACTGCGGCTTCTGCGCTCGCCGCCTCCCAGCACTCCCAACACGCATTCTCAAGCTCACTCTCGCTCCAGGCTTACGCCACCTCCACAGTGGTGCAAATTTCCAGCGATTCTCCTACGACTCAGGCCTGCGGGTAAAGAGCTCTTGCTATTCCTCAACTTGCCTTGGCAGCGCTTTCGCAGCCAAACACACACTCTGGCCGTCAGCCCTTGAAACATTCCCAAGCTCAATCTCACTCTCGGCACGCACCAGCTCCCAATAGTACAATCATCCACCAAGTTCTCCCACACCAGAGGCCTACAGCTTAAAGAGCTCGTGCCGGTCCTCCCCTTCCCTTGCCATCGCTTTCGCAACCAAACGCGCTCTGGCCATCTGCCCTTGCCTAGCCTCAAAGCAGTGCCAATACAGACATATGCTCCGGGCCCACTCGCACGCCAGGCACAGACCAGCTCCCAAAGCGCAATCATCCACCAATGTCGCCCACACTGTAGCTCTAAGCCTTAGGGCTGTTGCCTGATCCTCACCTTCCCTTGACAGCGCTTTCACAGCCAAACACACTGGGGCCGTCTGCCCTCGCCTTGCCTCCCAGCACTCCCAAAGCTAACACACATTTCGCAAGCTCCTTCTCACTCTCGGTACAGACCAGCTCCCAAACCGCAAACGCCCAGCAATTTCTGCCACACTCTGCGCGTCAGGGCTGAGAGCTCTTTGCTGGTCCTCGCCTGCCCTTGCCATCGCTTTCGCAGCCACACCAACACTGCGGCTTCTGCGCTCGCCGCCTCCCAGCACTCCCAACACGCATTCTCAAGCTCACTCTCGCTCCAGGCTTACGCCACCTCCACAGTGGTGCAAATTTCCAGCGATTCTCCTACGACTCAGGCCTGCGGGTAAAGAGCTCTTGCTATTCCTCAACTTGCCTTGGCAGCGCTTTCGCAGCCAAACACACACTCTGGCCGTCAGCCCTTGAAACATTCCCAAGCTCAATCTCACTCTCGGCACGCACCAGCTCCCAATAGTACAATCATCCACCAAGTTCTCCCACACCAGAGGCCTACAGCTTAAAGAGCTCGTGCCGGTCCTCCCCTTCCCTTGCCATCGCTTTCGCAACCAAACGCGCTCTGGCCATCTGCCCTTGCCTAGCCTCAAAGCAGCGCCAATACAGACATATGCTCCGGGCCCACTCGCACGCCAGGCACAGACCAGCTCCCAAAGCGCAATCATCCACCAATGTCGCCCACACTGTAGCTCTAAGCCTTAGGGCTGTTGCCTGATCCTCACCTTCCCTTGACAGCGCTTTCACAGCCAAACACACTGGGGCCGTCTGCCCTCGCCTTGCCTCCCAGCACTCCCAAAGCTAACACACATTTCGCAAGCTCCTTCTCACTCTCGGTACAGACCAGCTCCCAAACCCCAAACGCCCAGCAATTTCTGCCACACTCTGCGCGTCAGGGCTGAGAGCTCTTTGCTGGTCCTCGCCTGCCCTTGCCATCGCTTTCGCAGCCACACCAACACTGCGGCTTCTGCGCTCGCCGCCTCCCAGCACTCCCAACACGCATTCTCAAGCTCACTCTCGCTCCAGGCTTACGCCACCTCCACAGTGGTGCAAATTTCCAGCGATTCTCCTACGACTCAGGCCTGCGGGTAAAGAGCTCTTGCTATTCCTCAACTTGCCTTGGCAGCGCTTTCGCAGCCAAACACACACTCTGGCCGTCAGCCCTTGAAACATTCCCAAGCTCAATCTCACTCTCGGCACGCACCAGCTCCCAATAGTACAATCATCCACCAAGTTCTCCCACACCAGAGGCCTACAGCTTAAAGAGCTCGTGCCGGTCCTCCCCTTCCCTTGCCATCGCTTTCGCAACCAAACGCGCTCTGGCCATCTGCCCTTGCCTAGCCTCAAAGCAGCGCCAATACAGACATATGCTCCGGGCCCACTCGCACGCCAGGCACAGACCAGCTCCCAAAGCGCAATCATCCACCAATGTCGCCCACACTGTAGCTCTAAGCCTTAGGGCTGTTGCCTGATCCTCACCTTCCCTTGACAGCGCTTTCACAGCCAAACACACTGGGGCCGTCTGCCCTCGCCTTGCCTCCCAGCACTCCCAAAGCTAACACACATTTCGCAAGCTCCTTCTCACTCTCGGTACAGACCAGCTCCCAAACCCCAAACGCCCAGCAATTTCTGCCACACTCTGCGCGTCAGGGCTGAGAGCTCTTTGCTGGTCCTCGCCTGCCCTTGCCATCGCTTTCGCAGCCACACCAACACTGCGGCTTCTGCGCTCGCCGCCTCCCAGCACTCCCAACACGCATTCTCAAGCTCACTCTCGCTCCAGGCTTACGCCACCTCCACAGTGGTGCAAATTTCCAGCGATTCTCCTACGACTCAGGCCTGCGGGTAAAGAGCTCTTGCTATTCCTCAACTTGCCTTGGCAGCGCTTTCGCAGCCAAACACACACTCTGGCCGTCAGCCCTTGAAACATTCCCAAGCTCAATCTCACTCTCGGCACGCACCAGCTCCCAATAGTACAATCATCCACCAAGTTCTCCCACACCAGAGGCCTACAGCTTAAAGAGCTCGTGCCGGTCCTCCCCTTCCCTTGCCATCGCTTTCGCAACCAAACGCGCTCTGGCCATCTGCCCTTGCCTAGCCTCAAAGCAGTGCCAATACAGACATATGCTCCGGGCCCACTCGCACGCCAGGCACAGACCAGCTCCCAAAGCGCAATCATCCACCAATGTCGCCCACACTGTAGCTCTAAGCCTTAGGGCTGTTGCCTGATCCTCACCTTCCCTTGACAGCGCTTTCACAGCCAAACACACTGGGGCCGTCTGCCCTCGCCTTGCCTCCCAGCACTCCCAAAGCTAACACACATTTCGCAAGCTCCTTCTCACTCTCGGTACAGACCAGCTCCCAAACCCCAAACGCCCAGCAATTTCTGCCACACTCTGCGCGTCAGGGCTGAGAGCTCTTTGCTGGTCCTCGCCTGCCCTTGCCATCGCTTTCGCAGCCACACCAACACTGCGGCTTCTGCGCTCGCCGCCTCCCAGCACTCCCAACACGCATTCTCAAGCTCACTCTCGCTCCAGGCTTACGCCACCTCCACAGTGGTGCAAATTTCCAGCGATTCTCCTACGACTCAGGCCTGCGGGTAAAGAGCTCTTGCTATTCCTCAACTTGCCTTGGCAGCGCTTTCGCAGCCAAACACACACTCTGGCCGTCAGCCCTTGAAACATTCCCAAGCTCAATCTCACTCTCGGCACGCACCAGCTCCCAATAGTACAATCATCCACCAAGTTCTCCCACACCAGAGGCCTACAGCTTAAAGAGCTCGTGCCGGTCCTCCCCTTCCCTTGCCATCGCTTTCGCAACCAAACGCGCTCTGGCCATCTGCCCTTGCCTAGCCTCAAAGCAGTGCCAATACAGACATATGCTCCGGGCCCACTCGCACGCCAGGCACAGACCAGCTCCCAAAGCGCAATCATCCACCAATGTCGCCCACACTGTAGCTCTAAGCCTTAGGGCTGTTGCCTGATCCTCACCTTCCCTTGACAGCGCTTTCACAGCCAAACACACTGGGGCCGTCTGCCCTCGCCTTGCCTCCCAGCACTCCCAAAGCTAACACACATTTCGCAAGCTCCTTCTCACTCTCGGTACAGACCAGCTCCCAAACCCCAAACGCCCAGCAATTTCTGCCACACTCTGCGCGTCAGGGCTGAGAGCTCTTTGCTGGTCCTCGCCTGCCCTTGCCATCGCTTTCGCAGCCACACCAACACTGCGGCTTCTGCGCTCGCCGCCTCCCAGCACTCCCAACACGCATTCTCAAGCTCACTCTCGCTCCAGGCTTACGCCACCTCCACAGTGGTGCAAATTTCCAGCGATTCTCCTACGACTCAGGCCTGCGGGTAAAGAGCTCTTGCTATTCCTCAACTTGCCTTGGCAGCGCTTTCGCAGCCAAACACACACTCTGGCCGTCAGCCCTTGAAACATTCCCAAGCTCAATCTCACTCTCGGCACGCACCAGCTCCCAATAGTACAATCATCCACCAAGTTCTCCCACACCAGAGGCCTACAGCTTAAAGAGCTCGTGCCGGTCCTCCCCTTCCCTTGCCATCGCTTTCGCAACCAAACGCGCTCTGGCCATCTGCCCTTGCCTAGCCTCAAAGCAGCGCCAATACAGACATATGCTCCGGGCCCACTCGCACGCCAGGCACAGACCAGCTCCCAAAGCGCAATCATCCACCAATGTCGCCCACACTGTAGCTCTAAGCCTTAGGGCTGTTGCCTGATCCTCACCTTCCCTTGACAGCGCTTTCACAGCCAAACACACTGGGGCCGTCTGCCCTCGCCTTGCCTCCCAGCACTCCCAAAGCTAACACACATTTCGCAAGCTCCTTCTCACTCTCGGTACAGACCAGCTCCCAAACCCCAAACGCCCAGCAATTTCTGCCACACTCTGCGCGTCAGGGCTGAGAGCTCTTTGCTGGTCCTCGCCTGCCCTTGCCATCGCTTTCGCAGCCACACCAACACTGCGGCTTCTGCGCTCGCCGCCTCCCAGCACTCCCAACACGCATTCTCAAGCTCACTCTCGCTCCAGGCTTACGCCACCTCCACAGTGGTGCAAATTTCCAGCGATTCTCCTACGACTCAGGCCTGCGGGTAAAGAGCTCTTGCTATTCCTCAACTTGCCTTGGCAGCGCTTTCGCAGCCAAACACACACTCTGGCCGTCAGCCCTTGAAACATTCCCAAGCTCAATCTCACTCTCGGCACGCACCAGCTCCCAATAGTACAATCATCCACCAAGTTCTCCCACACCAGAGGCCTACAGCTTAAAGAGCTCGTGCCGGTCCTCCCCTTCCCTTGCCATCGCTTTCGCAACCAAACGCGCTCTGGCCATCTGCCCTTGCCTAGCCTCAAAGCAGTGCCAATACAGACATATGCTCCGGGCCCACTCGCACACCAGGCACAGACCAGCTCCCAAAGCGCAATCATCCACCAATGTCGCCCACACTGTAGCTCTAAGCCTTAGGGCTGTTGCCTGATCCTCACCTTCCCTTGACAGCGCTTTCACAGCCAAACACACTGGGGCCGTCTGCCCTCGCCTTGCCTCCCAGCACTCCCAAAGCTAACACACATTTCGCAAGCTCCTTCTCACTCTCGGTACAGACCAGCTCCCAAACCCCAAACGCCCAGCAATTTCTGCCACACTCTGCGCGTCAGGGCTGAGAGCTCTTTGCTGGTCCTCGCCTGCCCTTGCCATCGCTTTCGCAGCCACACCAACACTGCGGCTTCTGCGCTCGCCGCCTCCCAGCACTCCCAACACGCATTCTCAAGCTCACTCTCGCTCCAGGCTTACGCCACCTCCACAGTGGTGCAAATTTCCAGCGATTCTCCTACGACTCAGGCCTGCGGGTAAAGAGCTCTTGCTATTCCTCAACTTGCCTTGGCAGCGCTTTCGCAGCCAAACACACACTCTGGCCGTCAGCCCTTGAAACATTCCCAAGCTCAATCTCACTCTCGGCACGCACCAGCTCCCAATAGTACAATCATCCACCAAGTTCTCCCACACCAGAGGCCTACAGCTTAAAGAGCTCGTGCCGGTCCTCCCCTTCCCTTGCCATCGCTTTCGCAACCAAACGCGCTCTGGCCATCTGCCCTTGCCTAGCCTCAAAGCAGCGCCAATACAGACATATGCTCCGGGCCCACTCGCACGCCAGGCACAGACCAGCTCCCAAAGCGCAATCATCCACCAATGTCGCCCACACTGTAGCTCTAAGCCTTAGGGCTGTTGCCTGATCCTCACCTTCCCTTGACAGCGCTTTCACAGCCAAACACACTGGGGCCGTCTGCCCTCGCCTTGCCTCCCAGCACTCCCAAAGCTAACACACATTTCGCAAGCTCCTTCTCACTCTCGGTACAGACCAGCTCCCAAACCCCAAACGCCCAGCAATTTCTGCCACACTCTGCGCGTCAGGGCTGAGAGCTCTTTGCTGGTCCTCGCCTGCCCTTGCCATCGCTTTCGCAGCCACACCAACACTGCGGCTTCTGCGCTCGCCGCCTCCCAGCACTCCCAACACGCATTCTCAAGCTCACTCTCGCTCCAGGCTTACGCCACCTCCACAGTGGTGCAAATTTCCAGCGATTCTCCTACGACTCAGGCCTGCGGGTAAAGAGCTCTTGCTATTCCTCAACTTGCCTTGGCAGCGCTTTCGCAGCCAAACACACACTCTGGCCGTCAGCCCTTGAAACATTCCCAAGCTCAATCTCACTCTCGGCACGCACCAGCTCCCAATAGTACAATCATCCACCAAGTTCTCCCACACCAGAGGCCTACAGCTTAAAGAGCTCGTGCCGGTCCTCCCCTTCCCTTGCCATCGCTTTCGCAACCAAACGCGCTCTGGCCATCTGCCCTTGCCTAGCCTCAAAGCAGTGCCAATACAGACATATGCTCCGGGCCCACTCGCACGCCAGGCACAGACCAGCTCCCAAAGCGCAATCATCCACCAATGTCGCCCACACTGTAGCTCTAAGCCTTAGGGCTGTTGCCTGATCCTCACCTTCCCTTGACAGCGCTTTCACAGCCAAACACACTGGGGCCGTCTGCCCTCGCCTTGCCTCCCAGCACTCCCAAAGCTAACACACATTTCGCAAGCTCCTTCTCACTCTCGGTACAGACCAGCTCCCAAACCGCAAACGCCCAGCAATTTCTGCCACACTCTGCGCGTCAGGGCTGAGAGCTCTTTGCTGGTCCTCGCCTGCCCTTGCCATCGCTTTCGCAGCCACACCAACACTGCGGCTTCTGCGCTCGCCGCCTCCCAGCACTCCCAACACGCATTCTCAAGCTCACTCTCGCTCCAGGCTTACGCCACCTCCACAGTGGTGCAAATTTCCAGCGATTCTCCTACGACTCAGGCCTGCGGGTAAAGAGCTCTTGCTATTCCTCAACTTGCCTTGGCAGCGCTTTCGCAGCCAAACACACACTCTGGCCGTCAGCCCTTGAAACATTCCCAAGCTCAATCTCACTCTCGGCACGCACCAGCTCCCAATAGTACAATCATCCACCAAGTTCTCCCACACCAGAGGCCTACAGCTTAAAGAGCTCGTGCCGGTCCTCCCCTTCCCTTGCCATCGCTTTCGCAACCAAACGCGCTCTGGCCATCTGCCCTTGCCTAGCCTCAAAGCAGCGCCAATACAGACATATGCTCCGGGCCCACTCGCACGCCAGGCACAGACCAGCTCCCAAAGCGCAATCATCCACCAATGTCGCCCACACTGTAGCTCTAAGCCTTAGGGCTGTTGCCTGATCCTCACCTTCCCTTGACAGCGCTTTCACAGCCAAACACACTGGGGCCGTCTGCCCTCGCCTTGCCTCCCAGCACTCCCAAAGCTAACACACATTTCGCAAGCTCCTTCTCACTCTCGGTACAGACCAGCTCCCAAACCCCAAACGCCCAGCAATTTCTGCCACACTCTGCGCGTCAGGGCTGAGAGCTCTTTGCTGGTCCTCGCCTGCCCTTGCCATCGCTTTCGCAGCCACACCAACACTGCGGCTTCTGCGCTCGCCGCCTCCCAGCACTCCCAACACGCATTCTCAAGCTCACTCTCGCTCCAGGCTTACGCCACCTCCACAGTGGTGCAAATTTCCAGCGATTCTCCTACGACTCAGGCCTGCGGGTAAAGAGCTCTTGCTATTCCTCAACTTGCCTTGGCAGCGCTTTCGCAGCCAAACACACACTCTGGCCGTCAGCCCTTGAAACATTCCCAAGCTCAATCTCACTCTCGGCACGCACCAGCTCCCAATAGTACAATCATCCACCAAGTTCTCCCACACCAGAGGCCTACAGCTTAAAGAGCTCGTGCCGGTCCTCCCCTTCCCTTGCCATCGCTTTCGCAACCAAACGCGCTCTGGCCATCTGCCCTTGCCTAGCCTCAAAGCAGTGCCAATACAGACATATGCTCCGGGCCCACTCGCACGCCAGGCACAGACCAGCTCCCAAAGCGCAATCATCCACCAATGTCGCCCACACTGTAGCTCTAAGCCTTAGGGCTGTTGCCTGATCCTCACCTTCCCTTGACAGCGCTTTCACAGCCAAACACACTGGGGCCGTCTGCCCTCGCCTTGCCTCCCAGCACTCCCAAAGCTAACACACATTTCGCAAGCTCCTTCTCACTCTCGGTACAGACCAGCTCCCAAACCCCAAACGCCCAGCAATTTCTGCCACACTCTGCGCGTCAGGGCTGAGAGCTCTTTGCTGGTCCTCGCCTGCCCTTGCCATCGCTTTCGCAGCCACACCAACACTGCGGCTTCTGCGCTCGCCGCCTCCCAGCACTCCCAACACGCATTCTCAAGCTCACTCTCGCTCCAGGCTTACGCCACCTCCACAGTGGTGCAAATTTCCAGCGATTCTCCTACGACTCAGGCCTGCGGGTAAAGAGCTCTTGCTATTCCTCAACTTGCCTTGGCAGCGCTTTCGCAGCCAAACACACACTCTGGCCGTCAGCCCTTGAAACATTCCCAAGCTCAATCTCACTCTCGGCACGCACCAGCTCCCAATAGTACAATCATCCACCAAGTTCTCCCACACCAGAGGCCTACAGCTTAAAGAGCTCGTGCCGGTCCTCCCCTTCCCTTGCCATCGCTTTCGCAACCAAACGCGCTCTGGCCATCTGCCCTTGCCTAGCCTCAAAGCAGTGCCAATACAGACATATGCTCCGGACTCGCACGCCAGGCACAGACCAGCTCCCAAAGCGCAATCATCCACCAATGTCGCCCACACTGTAGCTCTAAGCCTTAGGGCTGTTGCCTGATCCTCACCTTCCCTTGACAGCGCTTTCACAGCCAAACACACTGGGGCCGTCTGCCCTCGCCTTGCCTCCCAGCACTCCCAAAGCTAACACACATTTCGCAAGCTCCTTCTCACTCTCGGTACAGACCAGCTCCCAAACCCCAAACGCCCAGCAATTTCTGCCACACTCTGCGCGTCAGGGCTGAGAGCTCTTTGCTGGTCCTCGCCTGCCCTTGCCATCGCTTTCGCAGCCACACCAACACTGCGGCTTCTGCGCTCGCCGCCTCCCAGCACTCCCAACACGCATTCTCAAGCTCACTCTCGCTCCAGGCTTACGCCACCCTCCACAGTGGTGCAAATTTCCAGCGATTCTCCTACGACTCAGGCCTGCGGGTAAAGAGCTCTTGCTATTCCTCAACTTGCCTTGGCAGCGCTTTCGCAGCCAAACACACACTCTGGCCGTCAGCCCTTGAAACATTCCCAAGCTCAATCTCACTCTCGGCACGCACCAGCTCCCAATAGTACAATCATCCACCAAGTTCTCCCACACCAGAGGCCTACAGCTTAAAGAGCTCGTGCCGGTCCTCCCCTTCCCTTGCCATCGCTTTCGCAACCAAACGCGCTCTGGCCATCTGCCCTTGCCTAGCCTCAAAGCAGTGCCAATACAGACATATGCTCCGGGCCCACTCGCACGCCAGGCACAGACCAGCTCCCAAAGCGCAATCATCCACCAATGTCGCCCACACTGTAGCTCTAAGCCTTAGGGCTGTTGCCTGATCCTCACCTTCCCTTGACAGCGCTTTCACAGCCAAACACACTGGGGCCGTCTGCCCTCGCCTTGCCTCCCAGCACTCCCAAAGCTAACACACATTTCGCAAGCTCCTTCTCACTCTCGGTACAGACCAGCTCCCAAACCGCAAACGCCCAGCAATTTCTGCCACACTCTGCGCGTCAGGGCTGAGAGCTCTTTGCTGGTCCTCGCCTGCCCTTGCCATCGCTTTCGCAGCCACACCAACACTGCGGCTTCTGCGCTCGCCGCCTCCCAGCACTCCCAACACGCATTCTCAAGCTCACTCTCGCTCCAGGCTTACGCCACCTCCACAGTGGTGCAAATTTCCAGCGATTCTCCTACGACTCAGGCCTGCGGGTAAAGAGCTCTTGCTATTCCTCAACTTGCCTTGGCAGCGCTTTCGCAGCCAAACACACACTCTGGCCGTCAGCCCTTGAAACATTCCCAAGCTCAATCTCACTCTCGGCACGCACCAGCTCCCAATAGTACAATCATCCACCAAGTTCTCCCACACCAGAGGCCTACAGCTTAAAGAGCTCGTGCCGGTCCTCCCCCTTCCCTTGCCATCGCTTTCGCAACCAAACGCGCTCTGGCCATCTGCCCTTGCCTAGCCTCAAAGCAGCGCCAATACAGACATATGCTCCGGGCCCACTCGCACGCCAGGCACAGACCAGCTCCCAAAGCGCAATCATCCACCAATGTCGCCCACACTGTAGCTCTAAGCCTTAGGGCTGTTGCCTGATCCTCACCTTCCCTTGACAGCGCTTTCACAGCCAAACACACTGGGGCCGTCTGCCCTCGCCTTGCCTCCCAGCACTCCCAAAGCTAACACACATTTCGCAAGCTCCTTCTCACTCTCGGTACAGACCAGCTCCCAAACCCCAAACGCCCAGCAATTTCTGCCACACTCTGCGCGTCAGGGCTGAGAGCTCTTTGCTGGTCCTCGCCTGCCCTTGCCATCGCTTTCGCAGCCACACCAACACTGCGGCTTCTGCGCTCGCCGCCTCCCAGCACTCCCAACACGCATTCTCAAGCTCACTCTCGCTCCAGGCTTACGCCACCTCCACAGTGGTGCAAATTTCCAGCGATTCTCCTACGACTCAGGCCTGCGGGTAAAGAGCTCTTGCTATTCCTCAACTTGCCTTGGCAGCGCTTTCGCAGCCAAACACACACTCTGGCCGTCAGCCCTTGAAACATTCCCAAGCTCAATCTCACTCTCGGCACGCACCAGCTCCCAATAGTACAATCATCCACCAAGTTCTCCCACACCAGAGGCCTACAGCTTAAAGAGCTCGTGCCGGTCCTCCCCTTCCCCTTGCCATCGCTTTCGCAACCAAACGCGCTCTGGCCATCTGCCCTTGCCTAGCCTCAAAGCAGCGCCAATACAGACATATGCTCGGGCCCACTCGCACGCCAGGCACAGACCAGCTCCCAAAGCGCAATCATCCACCAATGTCGCCCACACTGTAGCTCTAAGCCTTAGGGCTGTTGCCTGATCCTCACCTTCCCTTGACAGCGCTTTCACAGCCAAACACACTGGGGCCGTCTGCCCTCGCCTTGCCTCCCAGCACTCCCAAAGCTAACACACATTTCGCAAGCTCCTTCTCACTCTCGGTACAGACCAGCTCCCAAACCGCAAACGCCCAGCAATTTCTGCCACACTCTGCGCGTCAGGGCTGAGAGCTCTTTGCTGGTCCTCGCCTGCCCTTGCCATCGCTTTCGCAGCCACACCAACACTGCGGCTTCTGCGCTCGCCGCCTCCCAGCACTCCCAACACGCATTCTCAAGCTCACTCTCGCTCCAGGCTTACGCCACCTCCACAGTGGTGCAAATTTCCAGCGATTCTCCTACGACTCAGGCCTGCGGGTAAAGAGCAACTTGCCTTGGCAGCGCTTTCGCAGCCAAACACACACTCTGGGCCGTCAGCCCTTGAAACATTCCCAAGCTCAATCTCACTCTCGGCACGCACCAGCTCCCAATAGTACAATCATCCACCAAGTTCTCCCACACCAGAGGCCTACAGCTTAAAGAGCTCGTGCCGGTCTCCTCCCCTTCCCTTGCCATCGCTTTCGCAACCAAACGCGCTCTGGCCATCTGCCCTTGCCTAGCCTCAAAGCAGTGCCAATACAGACATATGCTCCCGGGCCCACTCGCACGCCAGGCACAGACCAGCTCCCAAAGCGCAATCATCCACCAATGTCGCCCACACTGTAGCTCTAAGCCTTAGGGCTGTTGCCTGATCCTCACCTTCCCCTTGACAGCGCTTTCACAGCCAAAACACACTGGGGCCGTCTGCCCTCGCCTTGCCTCCCAGCACTCCCAAAGCTAACACACATTTCGCAAGCTCCTTCTCACTCTCGGTACAGACCAGCTCCCAAACCCCAAACGCCCAGCAATTTCTGCCACACTCTGCGCGTCAGGGCTGAGAGCTCTTTGCTGGTCCTCGCCTGCCCTTGCCATCGCTTTCGCAGCCCACACCAACACTGCGGCTTCTGCGCTCGCCGCCTCCCAGCACTCCCAACACGCATTCTCAAGCTCACTCTCGCTCCAGGCTTACGCCACCTCCACAGTGGTGCAAATTTCCAGCGATTCTCCTACGACTCAGGCCTGCGGGTAAAGAGCTCTTGCTATTCCTCAACTTGCCTTGGCAGCGCTTTCGCAGCCAAACACACACTCTGGCCGTCAGCCCTTGAAACATTCCCAAGCTCAATCTCACTCTCGGCACGCACCAGCTCCCAATAGTACAATCATCCACCAAGTTCTCCCACACCAGAGGCCTACAGCTTAAAGAGCTCGTGCCGGTCCCTCCCCTTCCCTTGCCATCGCTTTCGCAACCAAACGCGCTCTGGCCATCTGCCCCTTGCCTAGCCTCAAAGCAGCGCCAATACAGACATATGCTCCGGGCCCACTCGCACGCCAGGCACAGACCAGCTCCAAAGCGCAATCATCCACCAATGTCGCCCACACTGTAGCTCTAAGCCTTAGGGCTGTTGCCTGATCCTCACCTTCCCTTGACAGCGCTTTCACAGCCAAACACACTGGGGCCGTCTGCCCTCGCCTTGCCTCCCCAGCACTCCCAAAGCTAACACACATTTCGCAAGCTCCTTCTCACTCTCGGTACAGACCAGCTCCCAAACCCCAAACGCCCAGCAATTTCTGCCACACTCTGCGCGTCAGGGCTGAGAGCTCTTTGCTGGTCCTCGCCTGCCCTTGCCATCGCTTTCGCAGCCACACCAACACTGCGGCTTCTGCGCTCGCCGCCTCCCAGCACTCCCAACACGCATTCTCAAGCTCACTCTCTCGCTCCAGGCTTACGCCACCTCCACAGTGGTGCAAATTTCCAGCGATTCTCCTACGACTCAGGCCTGCGGGGTAAAGAGCTCTTGCTATTCCTCAACTTGCCTTGGCAGCGCTTTCGCAGCCAAACACACACTCTGGCCGTCAGCCCTTGAAACATTCCCAAGCTCAATCTCACTCTCGGCACGCACCAGCTCCCAATAGTACAATCATCCACCAAGTTCTCCCACACCAGAGGCCTACAGCTTAAAGAGCTCGTGCCGGTCCTCCCCTTCCCTTGCCATCGCTTTCGCAACCAAACGCGCTCTGGCCATCTGCCCTTGCCTAGCCTCAAAGCAGCGCCAATACAGACATATGCTCCGGGCCCACTCGCACGCCAGGCACAGACCAGCTCCCAAAGCGCAATCATCCACCAATGTCGCCCACACTGTAGCTCTAAGCCTTAGGGCTGTTGCCTGATCCTCACCTTCCCTTGACAGCGCTTTCACAGCCAAACACACTGGGGCCGTCTGCCCTCGCCTTGCCTCCCAGCACTCCCAAAGCTAACACACATTTCGCAAGCTCCTTCTCACTCTCGCGGTACAGACCAGCTCCCAAACCGCAAACGCCCAGCAATTTCTGCCACACTCTGCGCGTCAGGGCTGAGAGCTCTTTGCTGGTCCTCGCCTGCCCTTGCCATCGCTTTCCGCAGCCACACCAACACTGCGGCTTCTGCGCTCGCCGCCTCCCAGCACTCCCAACACGCATTCTCAAGCTCACTCTCGCTCCAGGCTTACGCCACCTCCACAGTGGTGCAAATTTCCAGCGATTCTCCTACGACTCAGGCCTGCGGGTAAAGAGCTCTTGCTATTCCTCAACTTGCCTTGGCAGCGCTTTCGCAGCCAAACACACACTCTGGCCGTCAGCCCTTGAAACATTCCCAAGCTCAATCTCACTCTCGGCACGCACCAGCTCCCAATAGTACAATCATCCACCAAGTTCTCCCACACCAGAGGCCTACAGCTTAAAGAGCTCGTGCCGGTCCTCCCCTTCCCTTGCCATCGCTTTCGCAACCAAACGCGCTCTGGCCATCTGCCCTTGCCTAGCCTCAAAGCAGCGCCAATACAGACATATGCTCCGGGCCCACTCGCACGCCAGGCACAGACCAGCTCCCAAAGCGCAATCATCCACCAATGTCGCCCACACTGTAGCTCTAAGCCTTAGGGCTGTTGCCTGATCCTCACCTTCCCTTGACAGCGCTTTCACAGCCAAACACACTGGGGCCGTCTGCCCTCGCCTTGCCTCCCAGCACTCCCAAAGCTAACACACATTTCGCAAGCTCCTTCTCACTCTCGGTACAGACCAGCTCCCAAACCCCAAACGCCCAGCAATTTCTGCCACACTCTGCGCGTCAGGGCTGAGAGCTCTTTGCTGGTCCTCGCCTGCCCTTGCCATCGCTT
Organism: Pelecanus crispus; assembly: GCF_030463565.1. Classification (NCBI taxonomy): domain Eukaryota; kingdom Metazoa; phylum Chordata; class Aves; order Pelecaniformes; family Pelecanidae; genus Pelecanus; species Pelecanus crispus. The sequence continues at coordinate 89,219 of NW_027461501.1, read as the reverse complement.
TCGCAGCCACACCAACACTGCGGCTTCTGCGCTCGCCGCCTCCCAGCACTCCCAACACGCATTCTCAAGCTCACTCTCGCTCCAGGCTTACGCCACCTCCACAGTGGTGCAAATTTCCAGCGATTCTCCTACGACTCAGGCCTGCGGGTAAAGAGCTCTTGCTATTCCTCAACTTGCCTTGGCAGCGCTTTCGCAGCCAAACACACACTCTGGCCGTCAGCCCTTGAAACATTCCCAAGCTCAATCTCACTCTCGGCACGCACCAGCTCCCAATAGTACAATCATCCACCAAGTTCTCCCACACCAGAGGCCTACAGCTTAAAGAGCTCGTGCCGGTCCTCCCCTTCCCTTGCCATCGCTTTCGCAACCAAACGCGCTCTGGCCATCTGCCCTTGCCTAGCCTCAAAGCAGCGCCAATACAGACATATGCTCCGGGCCCACTCGCACGCCAGGCACAGACCAGCTCCCAAAGCGCAATCATCCACCAATGTCGCCCACACTGTAGCTCTAAGCCTTAGGGCTGTTGCCTGATCCTCACCTTCCCTTGACAGCGCTTTCACAGCCAAACACACTGGGGCCGTCTGCCCTCGCCTTGCCTCCCAGCACTCCCAAAGCTAACACACATTTCGCAAGCTCCTTCTCACTCTCGGTACAGACCAGCTCCCAAACCCCAAACGCCCAGCAATTTCTGCCACACTCTGCGCGTCAGGGCTGAGAGCTCTTTGCTGGTCCTCGCCTGCCCTTGCCATCGCTTTCGCAGCCACACCAACACTGCGGCTTCTGCGCTCGCCGCCTCCCAGCACTCCCAACACGCATTCTCAAGCTCACTCTCGCTCCAGGCTTACGCCACCTCCACAGTGGTGCAAATTTCCAGCGATTCTCCTACGACTAAGGCCTGCGGGTAAAGAGCTCTTGCTATTCCTCAACTTGCCTTGGCAGCGCTTTCGCAGCCAAACACACACTCTGGCCGTCAGCCCTTGAAACATTCCCAAGCTCAATCTCACTCTCGGCACGCACCAGCTCCCAATAGTACAATCATCCACCAAGTTCTCCCACACCAGAGGCCTACAGCTTAAAGAGCTCGTGCCGGTCCTCCCCTTCCCTTGCCATCGCTTTCGCAACCAAACGCGCTCTGGCCATCTGCCCTTGCCTAGCCTCAAAGCAGTGCCAATACAGACATATGCTCCGGGCCCACTCGCACGCCAGGCACAGACCAGCTCCCAAAGCGCAATCATCCACCAATGTCGCCCACACTGTAGCTCTAAGCCTTAGGGCTGTTGCCTGATCCTCACCTTCCCTTGACAGCGCTTTCACAGCCAAACACACTGGGGCCGTCTGCCCTCGCCTTGCCTCCCAGCACTCCCAAAGCTAACACACATTTCGCAAGCTCCTTCTCACTCTCGGTACAGACCAGCTCCCAAACCGCAAACGCCCAGCAATTTCTGCCACACTCTGCGCGTCAGGGCTGAGAGCTCTTTGCTGGTCCTCGCCTGCCCTTGCCATCGCTTTCGCAGCCACACCAACACTGCGGCTTCTGCGCTCGCCGCCTCCCAGCACTCCCAACACGCATTCTCAAGCTCACTCTCGCTCCAGGCTTACGCCACCTCCACAGTGGTGCAAATTTCCAGCGATTCTCCTACGACTCAGGCCTGCGGGTAAAGAGCTCTTGCTATTCCTCAACTTGCCTTGGCAGCGCTTTCGCAGCCAAACACACACTCTGGCCGTCAGCCCTTGAAACATTCCCAAGCTCAATCTCACTCTCGGCACGCACCAGCTCCCAATAGTACAATCATCCACCAAGTTCTCCCACACCAGAGGCCTACAGCTTAAAGAGCTCGTGCCGGTCCTCCCCTTCCCTTGCCATCGCTTTCGCAACCAAACGCGCTCTGGCCATCTGCCCTTGCCTAGCCTCAAAGCAGCGCCAATACAGACATATGCTCCGGGCCCACTCGCACGCCAGGCACAGACCAGCTCCCAAAGCGCAATCATCCACCAATGTCGCCCACACTGTAGCTCTAAGCCTTAGGGCTGTTGCCTGATCCTCACCTTCCCTTGACAGCGCTTTCACAGCCAAACACACTGGGGCCGTCTGCCCTCGCCTTGCCTCCCAGCACTCCCAAAGCTAACACACATTTCGCAAGCTCCTTCTCACTCTCGGTACAGACCAGCTCCCAAACCCCAAACGCCCAGCAATTTCTGCCACACTCTGCGCGTCAGGGCTGAGAGCTCTTTGCTGGTCCTCGCCTGCCCTTGCCATCGCTTTCGCAGCCACACCAACACTGCGGCTTCTGCGCTCGCCGCCTCCCAGCACTCCCAACACGCATTCTCAAGCTCACTCTCGCTCCAGGCTTACGCCACCTCCACAGTGGTGCAAATTTCCAGCGATTCTCCTACGACTCAGGCCTGCGGGTAAAGAGCTCTTGCTATTCCTCAACTTGCCTTGGCAGCGCTTTCGCAGCCAAACACACACTCTGGCCGTCAGCCCTTGAAACATTCCCAAGCTCAATCTCACTCTCGGCACGCACCAGCTCCCAATAGTACAATCATCCACCAAGTTCTCCCACACCAGAGGCCTACAGCTTAAAGAGCTCGTGCCGGTCCTCCCCTTCCCTTGCCATCGCTTTCGCAACCAAACGCGCTCTGGCCATCTGCCCTTGCCTAGCCTCAAAGCAGTGCCAATACAGACATATGCTCCGGGCCCACTCGCACGCCAGGCACAGACCAGCTCCCAAAGCGCAATCATCCACCAATGTCGCCCACACTGTAGCTCTAAGCCTTAGGGCTGTTGCCTGATCCTCACCTTCCCTTGACAGCGCTTTCACAGCCAAACACACTGGGGCCGTCTGCCCTCGCCTTGCCTCCCAGCACTCCCAAAGCTAACACACATTTCGCAAGCTCCTTCTCACTCTCGGTACAGACCAGCTCCCAAACCCCAAACGCCCAGCAATTTCTGCCACACTCTGCGCGTCAGGGCTGAGAGCTCTTTGCTGGTCCTCGCCTGCCCTTGCCATCGCTTTCGCAGCCACACCAACACTGCGGCTTCTGCGCTCGCCGCCTCCCAGCACTCCCAACACGCATTCTCAAGCTCACTCTCGCTCCAGGCTTACGCCACCTCCACAGTGGTGCAAATTTCCAGCGATTCTCCTACGACTCAGGCCTGCGGGTAAAGAGCTCTTGCTATTCCTCAACTTGCCTTGGCAGCGCTTTCGCAGCCAAACACACACTCTGGCCGTCAGCCCTTGAAACATTCCCAAGCTCAATCTCACTCTCGGCACGCACCAGCTCCCAATAGTACAATCATCCACCAAGTTCTCCCACACCAGAGGCCTACAGCTTAAAGAGCTCGTGCCGGTCCTCCCCTTCCCTTGCCATCGCTTTCGCAACCAAACGCGCTCTGGCCATCTGCCCTTGCCTAGCCTCAAAGCAGTGCCAATACAGACATATGCTCCGGGCCCACTCGCACGCCAGGCACAGACCAGCTCCCAAAGCGCAATCATCCACCAATGTCGCCCACACTGTAGCTCTAAGCCTTAGGGCTGTTGCCTGATCCTCACCTTCCCTTGACAGCGCTTTCACAGCCAAACACACTGGGGCCGTCTGCCCTCGCCTTGCCTCCCAGCACTCCCAAAGCTAACACACATTTCGCAAGCTCCTTCTCACTCTCGGTACAGACCAGCTCCCAAACCCCAAACGCCCAGCAATTTCTGCCACACTCTGCGCGTCAGGGCTGAGAGCTCTTTGCTGGTCCTCGCCTGCCCTTGCCATCGCTTTCGCAGCCACACCAACACTGCGGCTTCTGCGCTCGCCGCCTCCCAGCACTCCCAACACGCATTCTCAAGCTCACTCTCGCTCCAGGCTTACGCCACCTCCACAGTGGTGCAAATTTCCAGCGATTCTCCTACGACTCAGGCCTGCGGGTAAAGAGCTCTTGCTATTCCTCAACTTGCCTTGGCAGCGCTTTCGCAGCCAAACACACACTCTGGCCGTCAGCCCTTGAAACATTCCCAAGCTCAATCTCACTCTCGGCACGCACCAGCTCCCAATAGTACAATCATCCACCAAGTTCTCCCACACCAGAGGCCTACAGCTTAAAGAGCTCGTGCCGGTCCTCCCCTTCCCTTGCCATCGCTTTCGCAACCAAACGCGCTCTGGCCATCTGCCCTTGCCTAGCCTCAAAGCAGTGCCAATACAGACATATGCTCCGGGCCCACTCGCACGCCAGGCACAGACCAGCTCCCAAAGCGCAATCATCCACCAATGTCGCCCACACTGTAGCTCTAAGCCTTAGGGCTGTTGCCTGATCCTCACCTTCCCTTGACAGCGCTTTCACAGCCAAACACACTGGGGCCGTCTGCCCTCGCCTTGCCTCCCAGCACTCCCAAAGCTAACACACATTTCGCAAGCTCCTTCTCACTCTCGGTACAGACCAGCTCCCAAACCGCAAACGCCCAGCAATTTCTGCCACACTCTGCGCGTCAGGGCTGAGAGCTCTTTGCTGGTCCTCGCCTGCCCTTGCCATCGCTTTCGCAGCCACACCAACACTGCGGCTTCTGCGCTCGCCGCCTCCCAGCACTCCCAACACGCATTCTCAAGCTCACTCTCGCTCCAGGCTTACGCCACCTCCACAGTGGTGCAAATTTCCAGCGATTCTCCTACGACTCAGGCCTGCGGGTAAAGAGCTCTTGCTATTCCTCAACTTGCCTTGGCAGCGCTTTCGCAGCCAAACACACACTCTGGCCGTCAGCCCTTGAAACATTCCCAAGCTCAATCTCACTCTCGGCACGCACCAGCTCCCAATAGTACAATCATCCACCAAGTTCTCCCACACCAGAGGCCTACAGCTTAAAGAGCTCGTGCCGGTCCTCCCCTTCCCTTGCCATCGCTTTCGCAACCAAACGCGCTCTGGCCATCTGCCCTTGCCTAGCCTCAAAGCAGCGCCAATACAGACATATGCTCCGGGCCCACTCGCACGCCAGGCACAGACCAGCTCCCAAAGCGCAATCATCCACCAATGTCGCCCACACTGTAGCTCTAAGCCTTAGGGCTGTTGCCTGATCCTCACCTTCCCTTGACAGCGCTTTCACAGCCAAACACACTGGGGCCGTCTGCCCTCGCCTTGCCTCCCAGCACTCCCAAAGCTAACACACATTTCGCAAGCTCCTTCTCACTCTCGGTACAGACCAGCTCCCAAACCCCAAACGCCCAGCAATTTCTGCCACACTCTGCGCGTCAGGGCTGAGAGCTCTTTGCTGGTCCTCGCCTGCCCTTGCCATCGCTTTCGCAGCCACACCAACACTGCGGCTTCTGCGCTCGCCGCCTCCCAGCACTCCCAACACGCATTCTCAAGCTCACTCTCGCTCCAGGCTTACGCCACCTCCACAGTGGTGCAAATTTCCAGCGATTCTCCTACGACTCAGGCCTGCGGGTAAAGAGCTCTTGCTATTCCTCAACTTGCCTTGGCAGCGCTTTCGCAGCCAAACACACACTCTGGCCGTCAGCCCTTGAAACATTCCCAAGCTCAATCTCACTCTCGGCACGCACCAGCTCCCAATCGTACAATCATCCACCAAGTTCTCCCACACCAGAGGCCTACAGCTTAAAGAGCTCGTGCCGGTCCTCCCCTTCCCTTGCCATCGCTTTCGCAACCAAACGCGCTCTGGCCATCTGCCCTTGCCTAGCCTCAAAGCAGCGCCAATACAGACATATGCTCCGGGCCCACTCGCACGCCAGGCACAGACCAGCTCCCAAAGCGCAATCATCCACCAATGTCGCCCACACTGTAGCTCTAAGCCTTAGGGCTGTTGCCTGATCCTCACCTTCCCTTGACAGCGCTTTCACAGCCAAACACACTGGGGCCGTCTGCCCTCGCCTTGCCTCCCAGCACTCCCAAAGCTAACACACATTTCGCAAGCTCCTTCTCACTCTCGGTACAGACCAGCTCCCAAACCGCAAACGCCCAGCAATTTCTGCCACACTCTGCGCGTCAGGGCTGAGAGCTCTTTGCTGGTCCTCGCCTGCCCTTGCCATCGCTTTCGCAGCCACACCAACACTGCGGCTTCTGCGCTCGCCGCCTCCCAGCACTCCCAACACGCATTCTCAAGCTCACTCTCGCTCCAGGCTTACGCCACCTCCACAGTGGTGCAAATTTCCAGCGATTCTCCTACGACTCAGGCCTGCGGGTAAAGAGCTCTTGCTATTCCTCAACTTGCCTTGGCAGCGCTTTCGCAGCCAAACACACACTCTGGCCGTCAGCCCTTGAAACATTCCCAAGCTCAATCTCACTCTCGGCACGCACCAGCTCCCAATAGTACAATCATCCACCAAGTTCTCCCACACCAGAGGCCTACAGCTTAAAGAGCTCGTGCCGGTCCTCCCCTTCCCTTGCCATCGCTTTCGCAACCAAACGCGCTCTGGCCATCTGCCCTTGCCTAGCCTCAAAGCAGTGCCAATACAGACATATGCTCCGGGCCCACTCGCACGCCAGGCACAGACCAGCTCCCAAAGCGCAATCATCCACCAATGTCGCCCACACTGTAGCTCTAAGCCTTAGGGCTGTTGCCTGATCCTCACCTTCCCTTGACAGCGCTTTCACAGCCAAACACACTGGGGCCGTCTGCCCTCGCCTTGCCTCCCAGCACTCCCAAAGCTAACACACATTTCGCAAGCTCCTTCTCACTCTCGGTACAGACCAGCTCCCAAACCCCAAACGCCCAGCAATTTCTGCCACACTCTGCGCGTCAGGGCTGAGAGCTCTTTGCTGGTCCTCGCCTGCCCTTGCCATCGCTTTCGCAGCCACACCAACACTGCGGCTTCTGCGCTCGCCGCCTCCCAGCACTCCCAACACGCATTCTCAAGCTCACTCTCGCTCCAGGCTTACGCCACCTCCACAGTGGTGCAAATTTCCAGCGATTCTCCTACGACTCAGGCCTGCGGGTAAAGAGCTCTTGCTATTCCTCAACTTGCCTTGGCAGCGCTTTCGCAGCCAAACACACACTCTGGCCGTCAGCCCTTGAAACATTCCCAAGCTCAATCTCACTCTCGGCACGCACCAGCTCCCAATAGTACAATCATCCACCAAGTTCTCCCACACCAGAGGCCTACAGCTTAAAGAGCTCGTGCCGGTCCTCCCCTTCCCTTGCCATCGCTTTCGCAACCAAACGCGCTCTGGCCATCTGCCCTTGCCTAGCCTCAAAGCAGCGCCAATACAGACATATGCTCCGGGCCCACTCGCACGCCAGGCACAGACCAGCTCCCAAAGCGCAATCATCCACCAATGTCGCCCACACTGTAGCTCTAAGCCTTAGGGCTGTTGCCTGATCCTCACCTTCCCTTGACAGCGCTTTCACAGCCAAACACACTGGGGCCGTCTGCCCTCGCCTTGCCTCCCAGCACTCCCAAAGCTAACACACATTTCGCAAGCTCCTTCTCACTCTCGGTACAGACCAGCTCCCAAACCCCAAACGCCCAGCAATTTCTGCCACACTCTGCGCGTCAGGGCTGAGAGCTCTTTGCTGGTCCTCGCCTGCCCTTGCCATCGCTTTCGCAGCCACACCAACACTGCGGCTTCTGCGCTCGCCGCCTCCCAGCACTCCCAACACGCATTCTCAAGCTCACTCTCGCTCCAGGCTTACGCCACCTCCACAGTGGTGCAAATTTCCAGCGATTCTCCTACGACTCAGGCCTGCGGGTAAAGAGCTCTTGCTATTCCTCAACTTGCCTTGGCAGCGCTTTCGCAGCCAAACACACACTCTGGCCGTCAGCCCTTGAAACATTCCCAAGCTCAATCTCACTCTCGGCACGCACCAGCTCCCAATAGTACAATCATCCACCAAGTTCTCCCACACCAGAGGCCTACAGCTTAAAGAGCTCGTGCCGGTCCTCCCCTTCCCTTGCCATCGCTTTCGCAACCAAACGCGCTCTGGCCATCTGCCCTTGCCTAGCCTCAAAGCAGCGCCAATACAGACATATGCTCCGGGCCCACTCGCACGCCAGGCACAGACCAGCTCCCAAAGCGCAATCATCCACCAATGTCGCCCACACTGTAGCTCTAAGCCTTAGGGCTGTTGCCTGATCCTCACCTTCCCTTGACAGCGCTTTCACAGCCAAACACACTGGGGCCGTCTGCCCTCGCCTTGCCTCCCAGCACTCCCAAAGCTAACACACATTTCGCAAGCTCCTTCTCACTCTCGGTACAGACCAGCTCCCAAACCCCAAACGCCCAGCAATTTCTGCCACACTCTGCGCGTCAGGGCTGAGAGCTCTTTGCTGGTCCTCGCCTGCCCTTGCCATCGCTTTCGCAGCCACACCAACACTGCGGCTTCTGCGCTCGCCGCCTCCCAGCACTCCCAACACGCATTCTCAAGCTCACTCTCGCTCCAGGCTTACGCCACCTCCACAGTGGTGCAAATTTCCAGCGATTCTCCTACGACTCAGGCCTGCGGGTAAAGAGCTCTTGCTATTCCTCAACTTGCCTTGGCAGCGCTTTCGCAGCCAAACACACACTCTGGCCGTCAGCCCTTGAAACATTCCCAAGCTCAATCTCACTCTCGGCACGCACCAGCTCCCAATAGTACAATCATCCACCAAGTTCTCCCACACCAGAGGCCTACAGCTTAAAGAGCTCGTGCCGGTCCTCCCCTTCCCTTGCCATCGCTTTCGCAACCAAACGCGCTCTGGCCATCTGCCCTTGCCTAGCCTCAAAGCAGTGCCAATACAGACATATGCTCCGGGCCCACTCGCACGCCAGGCACAGACCAGCTCCCAAAGCGCAATCATCCACCAATGTCGCCCACACTGTAGCTCTAAGCCTTAGGGCTGTTGCCTGATCCTCACCTTCCCTTGACAGCGCTTTCACAGCCAAACACACTGGGGCCGTCTGCCCTCGCCTTGCCTCCCAGCACTCCCAAAGCTAACACACATTTCGCAAGCTCCTTCTCACTCTCGGTACAGACCAGCTCCCAAACCCCAAACGCCCAGCAATTTCTGCCACACTCTGCGCGTCAGGGCTGAGAGCTCTTTGCTGGTCCTCGCCTGCCCTTGCCATCGCTTTCGCAGCCACACCAACACTGCGGCTTCTGCGCTCGCCGCCTCCCAGCACTCCCAACACGCATTCTCAAGCTCACTCTCGCTCCAGGCTTACGCCACCTCCACAGTGGTGCAAATTTCCAGCGATTCTCCTACGACTCAGGCCTGCGGGTAAAGAGCTCTTGCTATTCCTCAACTTGCCTTGGCAGCGCTTTCGCAGCCAAACACACACTCTGGCCGTCAGCCCTTGAAACATTCCCAAGCTCAATCTCACTCTCGGCACGCACCAGCTCCCAATAGTACAATCATCCACCAAGTTCTCCCACACCAGAGGCCTACAGCTTAAAGAGCTCGTGCCGGTCCTCCCCTTCCCTTGCCATCGCTTTCGCAACCAAACGCGCTCTGGCCATCTGCCCTTGCCTAGCCTCAAAGCAGTGCCAATACAGACATATGCTCCGGGCCCACTCGCACGCCAGGCACAGACCAGCTCCCAAAGCGCAATCATCCACCAATGTCGCCCACACTGTAGCTCTAAGCCTTAGGGCTGTTGCCTGATCCTCACCTTCCCTTGACAGCGCTTTCACAGCCAAACACACTGGGGCCGTCTGCCCTCGCCTTGCCTCCCAGCACTCCCAAAGCTAACACACATTTCGCAAGCTCCTTCTCACTCTCGGTACAGACCAGCTCCCAAACCCCAAACGCCCAGCAATTTCTGCCACACTCTGCGCGTCAGGGCTGAGAGCTCTTTGCTGGTCCTCGCCTGCCCTTGCCATCGCTTTCGCAGCCACACCAACACTGCGGCTTCTGCGCTCGCCGCCTCCCAGCACTCCCAACACGCATTCTCAAGCTCACTCTCGCTCCAGGCTTACGCCACCTCCACAGTGGTGCAAATTTCCAGCGATTCTCCTACGACTCAGGCCTGCGGGTAAAGAGCTCTTGCTATTCCTCAACTTGCCTTGGCAGCGCTTTCGCAGCCAAACACACACTCTGGCCGTCAGCCCTTGAAACATTCCCAAGCTCAATCTCACTCTCGGCACGCACCAGCTCCCAATAGTACAATCATCCACCAAGTTCTCCCACACCAGAGGCCTACAGCTTAAAGAGCTCGTGCCGGTCCTCCCCTTCCCTTGCCATCGCTTTCGCAACCAAACGCGCTCTGGCCATCTGCCCTTGCCTAGCCTCAAAGCAGTGCCAATACAGACATATGCTCCGGGCCCACTCGCACGCCAGGCACAGACCAGCTCCCAAAGCGCAATCATCCACCAATGTCGCCCACACTGTAGCTCTAAGCCTTAGGGCTGTTGCCTGATCCTCACCTTCCCTTGACAGCGCTTTCACAGCCAAACACACTGGGGCCGTCTGCCCTCGCCTTGCCTCCCAGCACTCCCAAAGCTAACACACATTTCGCAAGCTCCTTCTCACTCTCGGTACAGACCAGCTCCCAAACCGCAAACGCCCAGCAATTTCTGCCACACTCTGCGCGTCAGGGCTGAGAGCTCTTTGCTGGTCCTCGCCTGCCCTTGCCATCGCTTTCGCAGCCACACCAACACTGCGGCTTCTGCGCTCGCCGCCTCCCAGCACTCCCAACACGCATTCTCAAGCTCACTCTCGCTCCAGGCTTACGCCACCTCCACAGTGGTGCAAATTTCCAGCGATTCTCCTACGACTCAGGCCTGCGGGTAAAGAGCTCTTGCTATTCCTCAACTTGCCTTGGCAGCGCTTTCGCAGCCAAACACACACTCTGGCCGTCAGCCCTTGAAACATTCCCAAGCTCAATCTCACTCTCGGCACGCACCAGCTCCCAATAGTACAATCATCCACCAAGTTCTCCCACACCAGAGGCCTACAGCTTAAAGAGCTCGTGCCGGTCCTCCCCTTCCCTTGCCATCGCTTTCGCAACCAAACGCGCTCTGGCCATCTGCCCTTGCCTAGCCTCAAAGCAGTGCCAATACAGACATATGCTCCGGGCCCACTCGCACGCCAGGCACAGACCAGCTCCCAAAGCGCAATCATCCACCAATGTCGCCCACACTGTAGCTCTAAGCCTTAGGGCTGTTGCCTGATCCTCACCTTCCCTTGACAGCGCTTTCACAGCCAAACACACTGGGGCCGTCTGCCCTCGCCTTGCCTCCCAGCACTCCCAAAGCTAACACACATTTCGCAAGCTCCTTCTCACTCTCGGTACAGACCAGCTCCCAAACCCCAAACGCCCAGCAATTTCTGCCACACTCTGCGCGTCAGGGCTGAGAGCTCTTTGCTGGTCCTCGCCTGCCCTTGCCATCGCTTTCGCAGCCACACCAACACTGCGGCTTCTGCGCTCGCCGCCTCCCAGCACTCCCAACACGCATTCTCAAGCTCACTCTCGCTCCAGGCTTACGCCACCTCCACAGTGGTGCAAATTTCCAGCGATTCTCCTACGACTCAGGCCTGCGGGTAAAGAGCTCTTGCTATTCCTCAACTTGCCTTGGCAGCGCTTTCGCAGCCAAACACACACTCTGGCCGTCAGCCCTTGAAACATTCCCAAGCTCAATCTCACTCTCGGCACGCACCAGCTCCCAATAGTACAATCATCCACCAAGTTCTCCCACACCAGAGGCCTACAGCTTAAAGAGCTCGTGCCGGTCCTCCCCTTCCCTTGCCATCGCTTTCGCAACCAAACGCGCTCTGGCCATCTGCCCTTGCCTAGCCTCAAAGCAGCGCCAATACAGACATATGCTCCGGGCCCACTCGCACGCCAGGCACAGACCAGCTCCCAAAGCGCAATCATCCACCAATGTCGCCCACACTGTAGCTCTAAGCCTTAGGGCTGTTGCCTGATCCTCACCTTCCCTTGACAGCGCTTTCACAGCCAAACACACTGGGGCCGTCTGCCCTCGCCTTGCCTCCCAGCACTCCCAAAGCTAACACACATTTCGCAAGCTCCTTCTCACTCTCGGTACAGACCAGCTCCCAAACCGCAAACGCCCAGCAATTTCTGCCACACTCTGCGCGTCAGGGCTGAGAGCTCTTTGCTGGTCCTCGCCTGCCCTTGCCATCGCTTTCGCAGCCACACCAACACTGCGGCTTCTGCGCTCGCCGCCTCCCAGCACTCCCAACACGCATTCTCAAGCTCACTCTCGCTCCAGGCTTACGCCACCTCCACAGTGGTGCAAATTTCCAGCGATTCTCCTACGACTCAGGCCTGCGGGTAAAGAGCTCTTGCTATTCCTCAACTTGCCTTGGCAGCGCTTTCGCAGCCAAACACACACTCTGGCCGTCAGCCCTTGAAACATTCCCAAGCTCAATCTCACTCTCGGCACGCACCAGCTCCCAATAGTACAATCATCCACCAAGTTCTCCCACACCAGAGGCCTACAGCTTAAAGAGCTCGTGCCGGTCCTCCCCTTCCCTTGCCATCGCTTTCGCAACCAAACGCGCTCTGGCCATCTGCCCTTGCCTAGCCTCAAAGCAGTGCCAATACAGACATATGCTCCGGGCCCACTCGCACGCCAGGCACAGACCAGCTCCCAAAGCGCAATCATCCACCAATGTCGCCCACACTGTAGCTCTAAGCCTTAGGGCTGTTGCCTGATCCTCACCTTCCCTTGACAGCGCTTTCACAGCCAAACACACTGGGGCCGTCTGCCCTCGCCTTGCCTCCCAGCACTCCCAAAGCTAACACACATTTCGCAAGCTCCTTCTCACTCTCGGTACAGACCAGCTCCCAAACCCCAAACGCCCAGCAATTTCTGCCACACTCTGCGCGTCAGGGCTGAGAGCTCTTTGCTGGTCCTCGCCTGCCCTTGCCATCGCTTTCGCAGCCACACCAACACTGCGGCTTCTGCGCTCGCCGCCTCCCAGCACTCCCAACACGCATTCTCAAGCTCACTCTCGCTCCAGGCTTACGCCACCTCCACAGTGGTGCAAATTTCCAGCGATTCTCCTACGACTCAGGCCTGCGGGTAAAGAGCTCTTGCTATTCCTCAACTTGCCTTGGCAGCGCTTTCGCAGCCAAACACACACTCTGGCCGTCAGCCCTTGAAACATTCCCAAGCTCAATCTCACTCTCGGCACGCACCAGCTCCCAATAGTACAATCATCCACCAAGTTCTCCCACACCAGAGGCCTACAGCTTAAAGAGCTCGTGCCGGTCCTCCCCTTCCCTTGCCATCGCTTTCGCAACCAAACGCGCTCTGGCCATCTGCCCTTGCCTAGCCTCAAAGCAGCGCCAATACAGACATATGCTCCGGGCCCACTCGCACGCCAGGCACAGACCAGCTCCCAAAGCGCAATCATCCACCAATGTCGCCCACACTGTAGCTCTAAGCCTTAGGGCTGTTGCCTGATCCTCACCTTCCCTTGACAGCGCTTTCACAGCCAAACACACTGGGGCCGTCTGCCCTCGCCTTGCCTCCCAGCACTCCCAAAGCTAACACACATTTCGCAAGCTCCTTCTCACTCTCGGTACAGACCAGCTCCCAAACCCCAAACGCCCAGCAATTTCTGCCACACTCTGCGCGTCAGGGCTGAGAGCTCTTTGCTGGTCCTCGCCTGCCCTTGCCATCGCTTTCGCAGCCACACCAACACTGCGGCTTCTGCGCTCGCCGCCTCCCAGCACTCCCAACACGCATTCTCAAGCTCACTCTCGCTCCAGGCTTACGCCACCTCCACAGTGGTGCAAATTTCCAGCGATTCTCCTACGACTCAGGCCTGCGGGTAAAGAGCTCTTGCTATTCCTCAACTTGCCTTGGCAGCGCTTTCGCAGCCAAACACACACTCTGGCCGTCAGCCCTTGAAACATTCCCAAGCTCAATCTCACTCTCGGCACGCACCAGCTCCCAATAGTACAATCATCCACCAAGTTCTCCCACACCAGAGGCCTACAGCTTAAAGAGCTCGTGCCGGTCCTCCCCTTCCCTTGCCATCGCTTTCGCAACCAAACGCGCTCTGGCCATCTGCCCTTGCCTAGCCTCAAAGCAGCGCCAATACAGACATATGCTCCGGGCCCACTCGCACGCCAGGCACAGACCAGCTCCCAAAGCGCAATCATCCACCAATGTCGCCCACACTGTAGCTCTAAGCCTTAGGGCTGTTGCCTGATCCTCACCTTCCCTTGACAGCGCTTTCACAGCCAAACACACTGGGGCCGTCTGCCCTCGCCTTGCCTCCCAGCACTCCCAAAGCTAACACACATTTCGCAAGCTCCTTCTCACTCTCGGTACAGACCAGCTCCCAAACCGCAAACGCCCAGCAATTTCTGCCACACTCTGCGCGTCAGGGCTGAGAGCTCTTTGCTGGTCCTCGCCTGCCCTTGCCATCGCTTTCGCAGCCACACCAACACTGCGGCTTCTGCGCTCGCCGCCTCCCAGCACTCCCAACACGCATTCTCAAGCTCACTCTCGCTCCAGGCTTACGCCACCTCCACAGTGGTGCAAATTTCCAGCGATTCTCCTACGACTCAGGCCTGCGGGTAAAGAGCTCTTGCTATTCCTCAACTTGCCTTGGCAGCGCTTTCGCAGCCAAACACACACTCTGGCCGTCAGCCCTTGAAACATTCCCAAGCTCAATCTCACTCTCGGCACGCACCAGCTCCCAATAGTACAATCATCCACCAAGTTCTCCCACACCAGAGGCCTACAGCTTAAAGAGCTCGTGCCGGTCCTCCCCTTCCCTTGCCATCGCTTTCGCAACCAAACGCGCTCTGGCCATCTGCCCTTGCCTAGCCTCAAAGCAGTGCCAATACAGACATATGCTCCGGGCCCACTCGCACGCCAGGCACAGACCAGCTCCCAAAGCGCAATCATCCACCAATGTCGCCCACACTGTAGCTCTAAGCCTTAGGGCTGTTGCCTGATCCTCACCTTCCCTTGACAGCGCTTTCACAGCCAAACACACTGGGGCCGTCTGCCCTCGCCTTGCCTCCCAGCACTCCCAAAGCTAACACACATTTCGCAAGCTCCTTCTCACTCTCGGTACAGACCAGCTCCCAAACCCCAAACGCCCAGCAATTTCTGCCACACTCTGCGCGTCAGGGCTGAGAGCTCTTTGCTGGTCCTCGCCTGCCCTTGCCATCGCTTTCGCAGCCACACCAACACTGCGGCTTCTGCGCTCGCCGCCTCCCAGCACTCCCAACACGCATTCTCAAGCTCACTCTCGCTCCAGGCTTACGCCACCTCCACAGTGGTGCAAATTTCCAGCGATTCTCCTACGACTCAGGCCTGCGGGTAAAGAGCTCTTGCTATTCCTCAACTTGCCTTGGCAGCGCTTTCGCAGCCAAACACACACTCTGGCCGTCAGCCCTTGAAACATTCCCAAGCTCAATCTCACTCTCGGCACGCACCAGCTCCCAATAGTACAATCATCCACCAAGTTCTCCCACACCAGAGGCCTACAGCTTAAAGAGCTCGTGCCGGTCCTCCCCTTCCCTTGCCATCGCTTTCGCAACCAAACGCGCTCTGGCCATCTGCCCTTGCCTAGCCTCAAAGCAGTGCCAATACAGACATATGCTCCGGGCCCACTCGCACGCCAGGCACAGACCAGCTCCCAAAGCGCAATCATCCACCAATGTCGCCCACACTGTAGCTCTAAGCCTTAGGGCTGTTGCCTGATCCTCACCTTCCCTTGACAGCGCTTTCACAGCCAAACACACTGGGGCCGTCTGCCCTCGCCTTGCCTCCCAGCACTCCCAAAGCTAACACACATTTCGCAAGCTCCTTCTCACTCTCGGTACAGACCAGCTCCCAAACCCCAAACGCCCAGCAATTTCTGCCACACTCTGCGCGTCAGGGCTGAGAGCTCTTTGCTGGTCCTCGCCTGCCCTTGCCATCGCTTTCGCAGCCACACCAACACTGCGGCTTCTGCGCTCGCCGCCTCCCAGCACTCCCAACACGCATTCTCAAGCTCACTCTCGCTCCAGGCTTACGCCACCTCCACAGTGGTGCAAATTTCCAGCGATTCTCCTACGACTCAGGCCTGCGGGTAAAGAGCTCTTGCTATTCCTCAACTTGCCTTGGCAGCGCTTTCGCAGCCAAACACACACTCTGGCCGTCAGCCCTTGAAACATTCCCAAGCTCAATCTCACTCTCGGCACGCACCAGCTCCCAATAGTACAATCATCCACCAAGTTCTCCCACACCAGAGGCCTACAGCTTAAAGAGCTCGTGCCGGTCCTCCCCTTCCCTTGCCATCGCTTTCGCAACCAAACGCGCTCTGGCCATCTGCCCTTGCCTAGCCTCAAAGCAGTGCCAATACAGACATATGCTCCGGGCCCACTCGCACGCCAGGCACAGACCAGCTCCCAAAGCGCAATCATCCACCAATGTCGCCCACACTGTAGCTCTAAGCCTTAGGGCTGTTGCCTGATCCTCACCTTCCCTTGACAGCGCTTTCACAGCCAAACACACTGGGGCCGTCTGCCCTCGCCTTGCCTCCCAGCACTCCCAAAGCTAACACACATTTCGCAAGCTCCTTCTCACTCTCGGTACAGACCAGCTCCCAAACCCCAAACGCCCAGCAATTTCTGCCACACTCTGCGCGTCAGGGCTGAGAGCTCTTTGCTGGTCCTCGCCTGCCCTTGCCATCGCTTTCGCAGCCACACCAACACTGCGGCTTCTGCGCTCGCCGCCTCCCAGCACTCCCAACACGCATTCTCAAGCTCACTCTCGCTCCAGGCTTACGCCACCTCCACAGTGGTGCAAATTTCCAGCGATTCTCCTACGACTCAGGCCTGCGGGTAAAGAGCTCTTGCTATTCCTCAACTTGCCTTGGCAGCGCTTTCGCAGCCAAACACACACTCTGGCCGTCAGCCCTTGAAACATTCCCAAGCTCAATCTCACTCTCGGCACGCACCAGCTCCCAATAGTACAATCATCCACCAAGTTCTCCCACACCAGAGGCCTACAGCTTAAAGAGCTCGTGCCGGTCCTCCCCTTCCCTTGCCATCGCTTTCGCAACCAAACGCGCTCTGGCCATCTGCCCTTGCCTAGCCTCAAAGCAGTGCCAATACAGACATATGCTCCGGGCCCACTCGCACGCCAGGCACAGACCAGCTCCCAAAGCGCAATCATCCACCAATGTCGCCCACACTGTAGCTCTAAGCCTTAGGGCTGTTGCCTGATCCTCACCTTCCCTTGACAGCGCTTTCACAGCCAAACACACTGGGGCCGTCTGCCCTCGCCTTGCCTCCCAGCACTCCCAAAGCTAACACACATTTCGCAAGCTCCTTCTCACTCTCGGTACAGACCAGCTCCCAAACCCCAAACGCCCAGCAATTTCTGCCACACTCTGCGCGTCAGGGCTGAGAGCTCTTTGCTGGTCCTCGCCTGCCCTTGCCATCGCTTTCGCAGCCACACCAACACTGCGGCTTCTGCGCTCGCCGCCTCCCAGCACTCCCAACACGCATTCTCAAGCTCACTCTCGCTCCAGGCTTACGCCACCTCCACAGTGGTGCAAATTTCCAGCGATTCTCCTACGACTCAGGCCTGCGGGTAAAGAGCTCTTGCTATTCCTCAACTTGCCTTGGCAGCGCTTTCGCAGCCAAACACACACTCTGGCCGTCAGCCCTTGAAACATTCCCAAGCTCAATCTCACTCTCGGCACGCACCAGCTCCCAATAGTACAATCATCCACCAAGTTCTCCCACACCAGAGGCCTACAGCTTAAAGAGCTCGTGCCGGTCCTCCCCTTCCCTTGCCATCGCTTTCGCAACCAAACGCGCTCTGGCCATCTGCCCTTGCCTAGCCTCAAAGCAGTGCCAATACAGACATATGCTCCGGGCCCACTCGCACGCCAGGCACAGACCAGCTCCCAAAGCGCAATCATCCACCAATGTCGCCCACACTGTAGCTCTAAGCCTTAGGGCTGTTGCCTGATCCTCACCTTCCCTTGACAGCGCTTTCACAGCCAAACACACTGGGGCCGTCTGCCCTCGCCTTGCCTCCCAGCACTCCCAAAGCTAACACACATTTCGCAAGCTCCTTCTCACTCTCGGTACAGACCAGCTCCCAAACCCCAAACGCCCAGCAATTTCTGCCACACTCTGCGCGTCAGGGCTGAGAGCTCTTTGCTGGTCCTCGCCTGCCCTTGCCATCGCTTTCGCAGCCACACCAACACTGCGGCTTCTGCGCTCGCCGCCTCCCAGCACTCCCAACACGCATTCTCAAGCTCACTCTCGCTCCAGGCTTACGCCACCTCCACAGTGGTGCAAATTTCCAGCGATTCTCCTACGACTCAGGCCTGCGGGTAAAGAGCTCTTGCTATTCCTCAACTTGCCTTGGCAGCGCTTTCGCAGCCAAACACACACTCTGGCCGTCAGCCCTTGAAACATTCCCAAGCTCAATCTCACTCTCGGCACGCACCAGCTCCCAATAGTACAATCATCCACCAAGTTCTCCCACACCAGAGGCCTACAGCTTAAAGAGCTCGTGCCGGTCCTCCCCTTCCCTTGCCATCGCTTTCGCAACCAAACGCGCTCTGGCCATCTGCCCTTGCCTAGCCTCAAAGCAGTGCCAATACAGACATATGCTCCGGGCCCACTCGCACGCCAGGCACAGACCAGCTCCCAAAGCGCAATCATCCACCAATGTCGCCCACACTGTAGCTCTAAGCCTTAGGGCTGTTGCCTGATCCTCACCTTCCCTTGACAGCGCTTTCACAGCCAAACACACTGGGGCCGTCTGCCCTCGCCTTGCCTCCCAGCACTCCCAAAGCTAACACACATTTCGCAAGCTCCTTCTCACTCTCGGTACAGACCAGCTCCCAAACCCCAAACGCCCAGCAATTTCTGCCACACTCTGCGCGTCAGGGCTGAGAGCTCTTTGCTGGTCCTCGCCTGCCCTTGCCATCGCTTTCGCAGCCACACCAACACTGCGGCTTCTGCGCTCGCCGCCTCCCAGCACTCCCAACACGCATTCTCAAGCTCACTCTCGCTCCAGGCTTACGCCACCTCCACAGTGGTGCAAATTTCCAGCGATTCTCCTACGACTCAGGCCTGCGGGTAAAGAGCTCTTGCTATTCCTCAACTTGCCTTGGCAGCGCTTTCGCAGCCAAACACACACTCTGGCCGTCAGCCCTTGAAACATTCCCAAGCTCAATCTCACTCTCGGCACGCACCAGCTCCCAATCGTACAATCATCCACCAAGTTCTCCCACACCAGAGGCCTACAGCTTAAAGAGCTCGTGCCGGTCCTCCCCTTCCCTTGCCATCGCTTTCGCAACCAAACGCGCTCTGGCCATCTGCCCTTGCCTAGCCTCAAAGCAGTGCCAATACAGACATATGCTCCGGGCCCACTCGCACGCCAGGCACAGACCAGCTCCCAAAGCGCAATCATCCACCAATGTCGCCCACACTGTAGCTCTAAGCCTTAGGGCTGTTGCCTGATCCTCACCTTCCCTTGACAGCGCTTTCACAGCCAAACACACTGGGGCCGTCTGCCCTCGCCTTGCCTCCCAGCACTCCCAAAGCTAACACACATTTCGCAAGCTCCTTCTCACTCTCGGTACAGACCAGCTCCCAAACCGCAAACGCCCAGCAATTTCTGCCACACTCTGCGCGTCAGGGCTGAGAGCTCTTTGCTGGTCCTCGCCTGCCCTTGCCATCGCTTTCGCAGCCACACCAACACTGCGGCTTCTGCGCTCGCCGCCTCCCAGCACTCCCAACACGCATTCTCAAGCTCACTCTCGCTCCAGGCTTACGCCACCTCCACAGTGGTGCAAATTTCCAGCGATTCTCCTACGACTCAGGCCTGCGGGTAAAGAGCTCTTGCTATTCCTCAACTTGCCTTGGCAGCGCTTTCGCAGCCAAACGCACACTCTGGCCGTCAGCCCTTGAAACATTCCCAAGCTCAATCTCACTCTCGGCACGCACCAGCTCCCAATAGTACAATCATCCACCAAGTTCTCCCACACCAGAGGCCTACAGCTTAAAGAGCTCGTGCCGGTCCTCCCCTTCCCTTGCCATCGCTTTCGCAACCAAACGCGCTCTGGCCATCTGCCCTTGCCTAGCCTCAAAGCAGTGCCAATACAGACATATGCTCCGGGCCCACTCGCACGCCAGGCACAGACCAGCTCCCAAAGCGCAATCATCCACCAATGTCGCCCACACTGTAGCTCTAAGCCTTAGGGCTGTTGCCTGATCCTCACCTTCCCTTGACAGCGCTTTCACAGCCAAACACACTGGGGCCGTCTGCCCTCGCCTTGCCTCCCAGCACTCCCAAAGCTAACACACATTTCGCAAGCTCCTTCTCACTCTCGGTACAGACCAGCTCCCAAACCCCAAACGCCCAGCAATTTCTGCCACACTCTGCGCGTCAGGGCTGAGAGCTCTTTGCTGGTCCTCGCCTGCCCTTGCCATCGCTTTCGCAGCCACACCAACACTGCGGCTTCTGCGCTCGCCGCCTCCCAGCACTCCCAACACGCATTCTCAAGCTCACTCTCGCTCCAGGCTTACGCCACCTCCACAGTGGTGCAAATTTCCAGCGATTCTCCTACGACTCAGGCCTGCGGGTAAAGAGCTCTTGCTATTCCTCAACTTGCCTTGGCAGCGCTTTCGCAGCCAAACACACACTCTGGCCGTCAGCCCTTGAAACATTCCCAAGCTCAATCTCACTCTCGGCACGCACCAGCTCCCAATAGTACAATCATCCACCAAGTTCTCCCACACCAGAGGCCTACAGCTTAAAGAGCTCGTGCCGGTCCTCCCCTTCCCTTGCCATCGCTTTCGCAACCAAACGCGCTCTGGCCATCTGCCCTTGCCTAGCCTCAAAGCAGTGCCAATACAGACATATGCTCCGGGCCCACTCGCACGCCAGGCACAGACCAGCTCCCAAAGCGCAATCATCCACCAATGTCGCCCACACTGTAGCTCTAAGCCTTAGGGCTGTTGCCTGATCCTCACCTTCCCTTGACAGCGCTTTCACAGCCAAACACACTGGGGCCGTCTGCCCTCGCCTTGCCTCCCAGCACTCCCAAAGCTAACACACATTTCGCAAGCTCCTTCTCACTCTCGGTACAGACCAGCTCCCAAACCCCAAACGCCCAGCAATTTCTGCCACACTCTGCGCGTCAGGGCTGAGAGCTCTTTGCTGGTCCTCGCCTGCCCTTGCCATCGCTTTCGCAGCCACACCAACACTGCGGCTTCTGCGCTCGCCGCCTCCCAGCACTCCCAACACGCATTCTCAAGCTCACTCTCGCTCCAGGCTTACGCCACCTCCACAGTGGTGCAAATTTCCAGCGATTCTCCTACGACTCAGGCCTGCGGGTAAAGAGCTCTTGCTATTCCTCAACTTGCCTTGGCAGCGCTTTCGCAGCCAAACACACACTCTGGCCGTCAGCCCTTGAAACATTCCCAAGCTCAATCTCACTCTCGGCACGCACCAGCTCCCAATAGTACAATCATCCACCAAGTTCTCCCACACCAGAGGCCTACAGCTTAAAGAGCTCGTGCCGGTCCTCCCCTTCCCTTGCCATCGCTTTCGCAACCAAACGCGCTCTGGCCATCTGCCCTTGCCTAGCCTCAAAGCAGTGCCAATACAGACATATGCTCCGGGCCCACTCGCACGCCAGGCACAGACCAGCTCCCAAAGCGCAATCATCCACCAATGTCGCCCACACTGTAGCTCTAAGCCTTAGGGCTGTTGCCTGATCCTCACCTTCCCTTGACAGCGCTTTCACAGCCAAACACACTGGGGCCGTCTGCCCTCGCCTTGCCTCCCAGCACTCCCAAAGCTAACACACATTTCGCAAGCTCCTTCTCACTCTCGGTACAGACCAGCTCCCAAACCCCAAACGCCCAGCAATTTCTGCCACACTCTGCGCGTCAGGGCTGAGAGCTCTTTGCTGGTCCTCGCCTGCCCTTGCCATCGCTTTCGCAGCCACACCAACACTGCGGCTTCTGCGCTCGCCGCCTCCCAGCACTCCCAACACGCATTCTCAAGCTCACTCTCGCTCCAGGCTTACGCCACCTCCACAGTGGTGCAAATTTCCAGCGATTCTCCTACGACTCAGGCCTGCGGGTAAAGAGCTCTTGCTATTCCTCAACTTGCCTTGGCAGCGCTTTCGCAGCCAAACACACACTCTGGCCGTCAGCCCTTGAAACATTCCCAAGCTCAATCTCACTCTCGGCACGCACCAGCTCCCAATAGTACAATCATCCACCAAGTTCTCCCACACCAGAGGCCTACAGCTTAAAGAGCTCGTGCCGGTCCTCCCCTTCCCTTGCCATCGCTTTCGCAACCAAACGCGCTCTGGCCATCTGCCCTTGCCTAGCCTCAAAGCAGTGCCAATACAGACATATGCTCCGGGCCCACTCGCACGCCAGGCACAGACCAGCTCCCAAAGCGCAATCATCCACCAATGTCGCCCACACTGTAGCTCTAAGCCTTAGGGCTGTTGCCTGATCCTCACCTTCCCTTGACAGCGCTTTCACAGCCAAACACACTGGGGCCGTCTGCCCTCGCCTTGCCTCCCAGCACTCCCAAAGCTAACACACATTTCGCAAGCTCCTTCTCACTCTCGGTACAGACCAGCTCCCAAACCCCAAACGCCCAGCAATTTCTGCCACACTCTGCGCGTCAGGGCTGAGAGCTCTTTGCTGGTCCTCGCCTGCCCTTGCCATCGCTTTCGCAGCCACACCAACACTGCGGCTTCTGCGCTCGCCGCCTCCCAGCACTCCCAACACGCATTCTCAAGCTCACTCTCGCTCCAGGCTTACGCCACCTCCACAGTGGTGCAAATTTCCAGCGATTCTCCTACGACTCAGGCCTGCGGGTAAAGAGCTCTTGCTATTCCTCAACTTGCCTTGGCAGCGCTTTCGCAGCCAAACACACACTCTGGCCGTCAGCCCTTGAAACATTCCCAAGCTCAATCTCACTCTCGGCACGCACCAGCTCCCAATAGTACAATCATCCACCAAGTTCTCCCACACCAGAGGCCTACAGCTTAAAGAGCTCGTGCCGGTCCTCCCCTTCCCTTGCCATCGCTTTCGCAACCAAACGCGCTCTGGCCATCTGCCCTTGCCTAGCCTCAAAGCAGTGCCAATACAGACATATGCTCCGGGCCCACTCGCACGCCAGGCACAGACCAGCTCCCAAAGCGCAATCATCCACCAATGTCGCCCACACTGTAGCTCTAAGCCTTAGGGCTGTTGCCTGATCCTCACCTTCCCTTGACAGCGCTTTCACAGCCAAACACACTGGGGCCGTCTGCCCTCGCCTTGCCTCCCAGCACTCCCAAAGCTAACACACATTTCGCAAGCTCCTTCTCACTCTCGGTACAGACCAGCTCCCAAACCGCAAACGCCCAGCAATTTCTGCCACACTCTGCGCGTCAGGGCTGAGAGCTCTTTGCTGGTCCTCGCCTGCCCTTGCCATCGCTTTCGCAGCCACACCAACACTGCGGCTTCTGCGCTCGCCGCCTCCCAGCACTCCCAACACGCATTCTCAAGCTCACTCTCGCTCCAGGCTTACGCCACCTCCACAGTGGTGCAAATTTCCAGCGATTCTCCTACGACTCAGGCCTGCGGGTAAAGAGCTCTTGCTATTCCTCAACTTGCCTTGGCAGCGCTTTCGCAGCCAAACACACACTCTGGCCGTCAGCCCTTGAAACATTCCCAAGCTCAATCTCACTCTCGGCACGCACCAGCTCCCAATAGTACAATCATCCACCAAGTTCTCCCACACCAGAGGCCTACAGCTTAAAGAGCTCGTGCCGGTCCTCCCCTTCCCTTGCCATCGCTTTCGCAACCAAACGCGCTCTGGCCATCTGCCCTTGCCTAGCCTCAAAGCAGTGCCAATACAGACATATGCTCCGGGCCCACTCGCACGCCAGGCACAGACCAGCTCCCAAAGCGCAATCATCCACCAATGTCGCCCACACTGTAGCTCTAAGCCTTAGGGCTGTTGCCTGATCCTCACCTTCCCTTGACAGCGCTTTCACAGCCAAACACACTGGGGCCGTCTGCCCTCGCCTTGCCTCCCAGCACTCCCAAAGCTAACACACATTTCGCAAGCTCCTTCTCACTCTCGGTACAGACCAGCTCCCAAACCCCAAACGCCCAGCAATTTCTGCCACACTCTGCGCGTCAGGGCTGAGAGCTCTTTGCTGGTCCTCGCCTGCCCTTGCCATCGCTTTCGCAGCCACACCAACACTGCGGCTTCTGCGCTCGCCGCCTCCCAGCACTCCCAACACGCATTCTCAAGCTCACTCTCGCTCCAGGCTTACGCCACCTCCACAGTGGTGCAAATTTCCAGCGATTCTCCTACGACTCAGGCCTGCGGGTAAAGAGCTCTTGCTATTCCTCAACTTGCCTTGGCAGCGCTTTCGCAGCCAAACACACACTCTGGCCGTCAGCCCTTGAAACATTCCCAAGCTCAATCTCACTCTCGGCACGCACCAGCTCCCAATAGTACAATCATCCACCAAGTTCTCCCACACCAGAGGCCTACAGCTTAAAGAGCTCGTGCCGGTCCTCCCCTTCCCTTGCCATCGCTTTCGCAACCAAACGCGCTCTGGCCATCTGCCCTTGCCTAGCCTCAAAGCAGTGCCAATACAGACATATGCTCCGGGCCCACTCGCACGCCAGGCACAGACCAGCTCCCAAAGCGCA
Source organism: Pelecanus crispus (assembly GCF_030463565.1). NCBI lineage: Eukaryota > Metazoa > Chordata > Aves > Pelecaniformes > Pelecanidae > Pelecanus > Pelecanus crispus. Next base: position 64,615 of record NW_027461501.1, on the reverse strand, counting down.
ATCATCCACCAATGTCGCCCACACTGTAGCTCTAAGCCTTAGGGCTGTTGCCTGATCCTCACCTTCCCTTGACAGCGCTTTCACAGCCAAACACACTGGGGCCGTCTGCCCTCGCCTTGCCTCCCAGCACTCCCAAAGCTAACACACATTTCGCAAGCTCCTTCTCACTCTCGGTACAGACCAGCTCCCAAACCCCAAACGCCCAGCAATTTCTGCCACACTCTGCGCGTCAGGGCTGAGAGCTCTTTGCTGGTCCTCGCCTGCCCTTGCCATCGCTTTCGCAGCCACACCAACACTGCGGCTTCTGCGCTCGCCGCCTCCCAGCACTCCCAACACGCATTCTCAAGCTCACTCTCGCTCCAGGCTTACGCCACCTCCACAGTGGTGCAAATTTCCAGCGATTCTCCTACGACTCAGGCCTGCGGGTAAAGAGCTCTTGCTATTCCTCAACTTGCCTTGGCAGCGCTTTCGCAGCCAAACACACACTCTGGCCGTCAGCCCTTGAAACATTCCCAAGCTCAATCTCACTCTCGGCACGCACCAGCTCCCAATAGTACAATCATCCACCAAGTTCTCCCACACCAGAGGCCTACAGCTTAAAGAGCTCGTGCCGGTCCTCCCCTTCCCTTGCCATCGCTTTCGCAACCAAACGCGCTCTGGCCATCTGCCCTTGCCTAGCCTCAAAGCAGTGCCAATACAGACATATGCTCCGGGCCCACTCGCACGCCAGGCACAGACCAGCTCCCAAAGCGCAATCATCCACCAATGTCGCCCACACTGTAGCTCTAAGCCTTAGGGCTGTTGCCTGATCCTCACCTTCCCTTGACAGCGCTTTCACAGCCAAACACACTGGGGCCGTCTGCCCTCGCCTTGCCTCCCAGCACTCCCAAAGCTAACACACATTTCGCAAGCTCCTTCTCACTCTCGGTACAGACCAGCTCCCAAACCCCAAACGCCCAGCAATTTCTGCCACACTCTGCGCGTCAGGGCTGAGAGCTCTTTGCTGGTCCTCGCCTGCCCTTGCCATCGCTTTCGCAGCCACACCAACACTGCGGCTTCTGCGCTCGCCGCCTCCCAGCACTCCCAACACGCATTCTCAAGCTCACTCTCGCTCCAGGCTTACGCCACCTCCACAGTGGTGCAAATTTCCAGCGATTCTCCTACGACTCAGGCCTGCGGGTAAAGAGCTCTTGCTATTCCTCAACTTGCCTTGGCAGCGCTTTCGCAGCCAAACACACACTCTGGCCGTCAGCCCTTGAAACATTCCCAAGCTCAATCTCACTCTCGGCACGCACCAGCTCCCAATAGTACAATCATCCACCAAGTTCTCCCACACCAGAGGCCTACAGCTTAAAGAGCTCGTGCCGGTCCTCCCCTTCCCTTGCCATCGCTTTCGCAACCAAACGCGCTCTGGCCATCTGCCCTTGCCTAGCCTCAAAGCAGTGCCAATACAGACATATGCTCCGGGCCCACTCGCACGCCAGGCACAGACCAGCTCCCAAAGCGCAATCATCCACCAATGTCGCCCACACTGTAGCTCTAAGCCTTAGGGCTGTTGCCTGATCCTCACCTTCCCTTGACAGCGCTTTCACAGCCAAACACACTGGGGCCGTCTGCCCTCGCCTTGCCTCCCAGCACTCCCAAAGCTAACACACATTTCGCAAGCTCCTTCTCACTCTCGGTACAGACCAGCTCCCAAACCCCAAACGCCCAGCAATTTCTGCCACACTCTGCGCGTCAGGGCTGAGAGCTCTTTGCTGGTCCTCGCCTGCCCTTGCCATCGCTTTCGCAGCCACACCAACACTGCGGCTTCTGCGCTCGCCGCCTCCCAGCACTCCCAACACGCATTCTCAAGCTCACTCTCGCTCCAGGCTTACGCCACCTCCACAGTGGTGCAAATTTCCAGCGATTCTCCTACGACTCAGGCCTGCGGGTAAAGAGCTCTTGCTATTCCTCAACTTGCCTTGGCAGCGCTTTCGCAGCCAAACACACACTCTGGCCGTCAGCCCTTGAAACATTCCCAAGCTCAATCTCACTCTCGGCACGCACCAGCTCCCAATAGTACAATCATCCACCAAGTTCTCCCACACCAGAGGCCTACAGCTTAAAGAGCTCGTGCCGGTCCTCCCCTTCCCTTGCCATCGCTTTCGCAACCAAACGCGCTCTGGCCATCTGCCCTTGCCTAGCCTCAAAGCAGTGCCAATACAGACATATGCTCCGGGCCCACTCGCACGCCAGGCACAGACCAGCTCCCAAAGCGCAATCATCCACCAATGTCGCCCACACTGTAGCTCTAAGCCTTAGGGCTGTTGCCTGATCCTCACCTTCCCTTGACAGCGCTTTCACAGCCAAACACACTGGGGCCGTCTGCCCTCGCCTTGCCTCCCAGCACTCCCAAAGCTAACACACATTTCGCAAGCTCCTTCTCACTCTCGGTACAGACCAGCTCCCAAACCCCAAACGCCCAGCAATTTCTGCCACACTCTGCGCGTCAGGGCTGAGAGCTCTTTGCTGGTCCTCGCCTGCCCTTGCCATCGCTTTCGCAGCCACACCAACACTGCGGCTTCTGCGCTCGCCGCCTCCCAGCACTCCCAACACGCATTCTCAAGCTCACTCTCGCTCCAGGCTTACGCCACCTCCACAGTGGTGCAAATTTCCAGCGATTCTCCTACGACTCAGGCCTGCGGGTAAAGAGCTCTTGCTATTCCTCAACTTGCCTTGGCAGCGCTTTCGCAGCCAAACACACACTCTGGCCGTCAGCCCTTGAAACATTCCCAAGCTCAATCTCACTCTCGGCACGCACCAGCTCCCAATAGTACAATCATCCACCAAGTTCTCCCACACCAGAGGCCTACAGCTTAAAGAGCTCGTGCCGGTCCTCCCCTTCCCTTGCCATCGCTTTCGCAACCAAACGCGCTCTGGCCATCTGCCCTTGCCTAGCCTCAAAGCAGTGCCAATACAGACATATGCTCCGGGCCCACTCGCACGCCAGGCACAGACCAGCTCCCAAAGCGCAATCATCCACCAATGTCGCCCACACTGTAGCTCTAAGCCTTAGGGCTGTTGCCTGATCCTCACCTTCCCTTGACAGCGCTTTCACAGCCAAACACACTGGGGCCGTCTGCCCTCGCCTTGCCTCCCAGCACTCCCAAAGCTAACACACATTTCGCAAGCTCCTTCTCACTCTCGGTACAGACCAGCTCCCAAACCCCAAACGCCCAGCAATTTCTGCCACACTCTGCGCGTCAGGGCTGAGAGCTCTTTGCTGGTCCTCGCCTGCCCTTGCCATCGCTTTCGCAGCCACACCAACACTGCGGCTTCTGCGCTCGCCGCCTCCCAGCACTCCCAACACGCATTCTCAAGCTCACTCTCGCTCCAGGCTTACGCCACCTCCACAGTGGTGCAAATTTCCAGCGATTCTCCTACGACTCAGGCCTGCGGGTAAAGAGCTCTTGCTATTCCTCAACTTGCCTTGGCAGCGCTTTCGCAGCCAAACACACACTCTGGCCGTCAGCCCTTGAAACATTCCCAAGCTCAATCTCACTCTCGGCACGCACCAGCTCCCAATAGTACAATCATCCACCAAGTTCTCCCACACCAGAGGCCTACAGCTTAAAGAGCTCGTGCCGGTCCTCCCCTTCCCTTGCCATCGCTTTCGCAACCAAACGCGCTCTGGCCATCTGCCCTTGCCTAGCCTCAAAGCAGTGCCAATACAGACATATGCTCCGGGCCCACTCGCACGCCAGGCACAGACCAGCTCCCAAAGCGCAATCATCCACCAATGTCGCCCACACTGTAGCTCTAAGCCTTAGGGCTGTTGCCTGATCCTCACCTTCCCTTGACAGCGCTTTCACAGCCAAACACACTGGGGCCGTCTGCCCTCGCCTTGCCTCCCAGCACTCCCAAAGCTAACACACATTTCGCAAGCTCCTTCTCACTCTCGGTACAGACCAGCTCCCAAACCCCAAACGCCCAGCAATTTCTGCCACACTCTGCGCGTCAGGGCTGAGAGCTCTTTGCTGGTCCTCGCCTGCCCTTGCCATCGCTTTCGCAGCCACACCAACACTGCGGCTTCTGCGCTCGCCGCCTCCCAGCACTCCCAACACGCATTCTCAAGCTCACTCTCGCTCCAGGCTTACGCCACCTCCACAGTGGTGCAAATTTCCAGCGATTCTCCTACGACTCAGGCCTGCGGGTAAAGAGCTCTTGCTATTCCTCAACTTGCCTTGGCAGCGCTTTCGCAGCCAAACACACACTCTGGCCGTCAGCCCTTGAAACATTCCCAAGCTCAATCTCACTCTCGGCACGCACCAGCTCCCAATAGTACAATCATCCACCAAGTTCTCCCACACCAGAGGCCTACAGCTTAAAGAGCTCGTGCCGGTCCTCCCCTTCCCTTGCCATCGCTTTCGCAACCAAACGCGCTCTGGCCATCTGCCCTTGCCTAGCCTCAAAGCAGTGCCAATACAGACATATGCTCCGGGCCCACTCGCACGCCAGGCACAGACCAGCTCCCAAAGCGCAATCATCCACCAATGTCGCCCACACTGTAGCTCTAAGCCTTAGGGCTGTTGCCTGATCCTCACCTTCCCTTGACAGCGCTTTCACAGCCAAACACACTGGGGCCGTCTGCCCTCGCCTTGCCTCCCAGCACTCCCAAAGCTAACACACATTTCGCAAGCTCCTTCTCACTCTCGGTACAGACCAGCTCCCAAACCCCAAACGCCCAGCAATTTCTGCCACACTCTGCGCGTCAGGGCTGAGAGCTCTTTGCTGGTCCTCGCCTGCCCTTGCCATCGCTTTCGCAGCCACACCAACACTGCGGCTTCTGCGCTCGCCGCCTCCCAGCACTCCCAACACGCATTCTCAAGCTCACTCTCGCTCCAGGCTTACGCCACCTCCACAGTGGTGCAAATTTCCAGCGATTCTCCTACGACTCAGGCCTGCGGGTAAAGAGCTCTTGCTATTCCTCAACTTGCCTTGGCAGCGCTTTCGCAGCCAAACACACACTCTGGCCGTCAGCCCTTGAAACATTCCCAAGCTCAATCTCACTCTCGGCACGCACCAGCTCCCAATAGTACAATCATCCACCAAGTTCTCCCACACCAGAGGCCTACAGCTTAAAGAGCTCGTGCCGGTCCTCCCCTTCCCTTGCCATCGCTTTCGCAACCAAACGCGCTCTGGCCATCTGCCCTTGCCTAGCCTCAAAGCAGTGCCAATACAGACATATGCTCCGGGCCCACTCGCACGCCAGGCACAGACCAGCTCCCAAAGCGCAATCATCCACCAATGTCGCCCACACTGTAGCTCTAAGCCTTAGGGCTGTTGCCTGATCCTCACCTTCCCTTGACAGCGCTTTCACAGCCAAACACACTGGGGCCGTCTGCCCTCGCCTTGCCTCCCAGCACTCCCAAAGCTAACACACATTTCGCAAGCTCCTTCTCACTCTCGGTACAGACCAGCTCCCAAACCCCAAACGCCCAGCAATTTCTGCCACACTCTGCGCGTCAGGGCTGAGAGCTCTTTGCTGGTCCTCGCCTGCCCTTGCCATCGCTTTCGCAGCCACACCAACACTGCGGCTTCTGCGCTCGCCGCCTCCCAGCACTCCCAACACGCATTCTCAAGCTCACTCTCGCTCCAGGCTTACGCCACCTCCACAGTGGTGCAAATTTCCAGCGATTCTCCTACGACTCAGGCCTGCGGGTAAAGAGCTCTTGCTATTCCTCAACTTGCCTTGGCAGCGCTTTCGCAGCCAAACACACACTCTGGCCGTCAGCCCTTGAAACATTCCCAAGCTCAATCTCACTCTCGGCACGCACCAGCTCCCAATAGTACAATCATCCACCAAGTTCTCCCACACCAGAGGCCTACAGCTTAAAGAGCTCGTGCCGGTCCTCCCCTTCCCTTGCCATCGCTTTCGCAACCAAACGCGCTCTGGCCATCTGCCCTTGCCTAGCCTCAAAGCAGCGCCAATACAGACATATGCTCCGGGCCCACTCGCACGCCAGGCACAGACCAGCTCCCAAAGCGCAATCATCCACCAATGTCGCCCACACTGTAGCTCTAAGCCTTAGGGCTGTTGCCTGATCCTCACCTTCCCTTGACAGCGCTTTCACAGCCAAACACACTGGGGCCGTCTGCCCTCGCCTTGCCTCCCAGCACTCCCAAAGCTAACACACATTTCGCAAGCTCCTTCTCACTCTCGGTACAGACCAGCTCCCAAACCGCAAACGCCCAGCAATTTCTGCCACACTCTGCGCGTCAGGGCTGAGAGCTCTTTGCTGGTCCTCGCCTGCCCTTGCCATCGCTTTCGCAGCCACACCAACACTGCGGCTTCTGCGCTCGCCGCCTCCCAGCACTCCCAACACGCATTCTCAAGCTCACTCTCGCTCCAGGCTTACGCCACCTCCACAGTGGTGCAAATTTCCAGCGATTCTCCTACGACTCAGGCCTGCGGGTAAAGAGCTCTTGCTATTCCTCAACTTGCCTTGGCAGCGCTTTCGCAGCCAAACACACACTCTGGCCGTCAGCCCTTGAAACATTCCCAAGCTCAATCTCACTCTCGGCACGCACCAGCTCCCAATAGTACAATCATCCACCAAGTTCTCCCACACCAGAGGCCTACAGCTTAAAGAGCTCGTGCCGGTCCTCCCCTTCCCTTGCCATCGCTTTCGCAACCAAACGCGCTCTGGCCATCTGCCCTTGCCTAGCCTCAAAGCAGTGCCAATACAGACATATGCTCCGGGCCCACTCGCACGCCAGGCACAGACCAGCTCCCAAAGCGCAATCATCCACCAATGTCGCCCACACTGTAGCTCTAAGCCTTAGGGCTGTTGCCTGATCCTCACCTTCCCTTGACAGCGCTTTCACAGCCAAACACACTGGGGCCGTCTGCCCTCGCCTTGCCTCCCAGCACTCCCAAAGCTAACACACATTTCGCAAGCTCCTTCTCACTCTCGGTACAGACCAGCTCCCAAACCCCAAACGCCCAGCAATTTCTGCCACACTCTGCGCGTCAGGGCTGAGAGCTCTTTGCTGGTCCTCGCCTGCCCTTGCCATCGCTTTCGCAGCCACACCAACACTGCGGCTTCTGCGCTCGCCGCCTCCCAGCACTCCCAACACGCATTCTCAAGCTCACTCTCGCTCCAGGCTTACGCCACCTCCACAGTGGTGCAAATTTCCAGCGATTCTCCTACGACTCAGGCCTGCGGGTAAAGAGCTCTTGCTATTCCTCAACTTGCCTTGGCAGCGCTTTCGCAGCCAAACACACACTCTGGCCGTCAGCCCTTGAAACATTCCCAAGCTCAATCTCACTCTCGGCACGCACCAGCTCCCAATAGTACAATCATCCACCAAGTTCTCCCACACCAGAGGCCTACAGCTTAAAGAGCTCGTGCCGGTCCTCCCCTTCCCTTGCCATCGCTTTCGCAACCAAACGCGCTCTGGCCATCTGCCCTTGCCTAGCCTCAAAGCAGCGCCAATACAGACATATGCTCCGGGCCCACTCGCACGCCAGGCACAGACCAGCTCCCAAAGCGCAATCATCCACCAATGTCGCCCACACTGTAGCTCTAAGCCTTAGGGCTGTTGCCTGATCCTCACCTTCCCTTGACAGCGCTTTCACAGCCAAACACACTGGGGCCGTCTGCCCTCGCCTTGCCTCCCAGCACTCCCAAAGCTAACACACATTTCGCAAGCTCCTTCTCACTCTCGGTACAGACCAGCTCCCAAACCCCAAACGCCCAGCAATTTCTGCCACACTCTGCGCGTCAGGGCTGAGAGCTCTTTGCTGGTCCTCGCCTGCCCTTGCCATCGCTTTCGCAGCCACACCAACACTGCGGCTTCTGCGCTCGCCGCCTCCCAGCACTCCCAACACGCATTCTCAAGCTCACTCTCGCTCCAGGCTTACGCCACCTCCACAGTGGTGCAAATTTCCAGCGATTCTCCTACGACTCAGGCCTGCGGGTAAAGAGCTCTTGCTATTCCTCAACTTGCCTTGGCAGCGCTTTCGCAGCCAAACACACACTCTGGCCGTCAGCCCTTGAAACATTCCCAAGCTCAATCTCACTCTCGGCACGCACCAGCTCCCAATAGTACAATCATCCACCAAGTTCTCCCACACCAGAGGCCTACAGCTTAAAGAGCTCGTGCCGGTCCTCCCCTTCCCTTGCCATCGCTTTCGCAACCAAACGCGCTCTGGCCATCTGCCCTTGCCTAGCCTCAAAGCAGTGCCAATACAGACATATGCTCCGGGCCCACTCGCACGCCAGGCACAGACCAGCTCCCAAAGCGCAATCATCCACCAATGTCGCCCACACTGTAGCTCTAAGCCTTAGGGCTGTTGCCTGATCCTCACCTTCCCTTGACAGCGCTTTCACAGCCAAACACACTGGGGCCGTCTGCCCTCGCCTTGCCTCCCAGCACTCCCAAAGCTAACACACATTTCGCAAGCTCCTTCTCACTCTCGGTACAGACCAGCTCCCAAACCCCAAACGCCCAGCAATTTCTGCCACACTCTGCGCGTCAGGGCTGAGAGCTCTTTGCTGGTCCTCGCCTGCCCTTGCCATCGCTTTCGCAGCCACACCAACACTGCGGCTTCTGCGCTCGCCGCCTCCCAGCACTCCCAACACGCATTCTCAAGCTCACTCTCGCTCCAGGCTTACGCCACCTCCACAGTGGTGCAAATTTCCAGCGATTCTCCTACGACTCAGGCCTGCGGGTAAAGAGCTCTTGCTATTCCTCAACTTGCCTTGGCAGCGCTTTCGCAGCCAAACACACACTCTGGCCGTCAGCCCTTGAAACATTCCCAAGCTCAATCTCACTCTCGGCACGCACCAGCTCCCAATAGTACAATCATCCACCAAGTTCTCCCACACCAGAGGCCTACAGCTTAAAGAGCTCGTGCCGGTCCTCCCCTTCCCTTGCCATCGCTTTCGCAACCAAACGCGCTCTGGCCATCTGCCCTTGCCTAGCCTCAAAGCAGCGCCAATACAGACATATGCTCCGGGCCCACTCGCACGCCAGGCACAGACCAGCTCCCAAAGCGCAATCATCCACCAATGTCGCCCACACTGTAGCTCTAAGCCTTAGGGCTGTTGCCTGATCCTCACCTTCCCTTGACAGCGCTTTCACAGCCAAACACACTGGGGCCGTCTGCCCTCGCCTTGCCTCCCAGCACTCCCAAAGCTAACACACATTTCGCAAGCTCCTTCTCACTCTCGGTACAGACCAGCTCCCAAACCCCAAACGCCCAGCAATTTCTGCCACACTCTGCGCGTCAGGGCTGAGAGCTCTTTGCTGGTCCTCGCCTGCCCTTGCCATCGCTTTCGCAGCCACACCAACACTGCGGCTTCTGCGCTCGCCGCCTCCCAGCACTCCCAACACGCATTCTCAAGCTCACTCTCGCTCCAGGCTTACGCCACCTCCACAGTGGTGCAAATTTCCAGCGATTCTCCTACGACTCAGGCCTGCGGGTAAAGAGCTCTTGCTATTCCTCAACTTGCCTTGGCAGCGCTTTCGCAGCCAAACACACACTCTGGCCGTCAGCCCTTGAAACATTCCCAAGCTCAATCTCACTCTCGGCACGCACCAGCTCCCAATAGTACAATCATCCACCAAGTTCTCCCACACCAGAGGCCTACAGCTTAAAGAGCTCGTGCCGGTCCTCCCCTTCCCTTGCCATCGCTTTCGCAACCAAACGCGCTCTGGCCATCTGCCCTTGCCTAGCCTCAAAGCAGTGCCAATACAGACATATGCTCCGGGCCCACTCGCACGCCAGGCACAGACCAGCTCCCAAAGCGCAATCATCCACCAATGTCGCCCACACTGTAGCTCTAAGCCTTAGGGCTGTTGCCTGATCCTCACCTTCCCTTGACAGCGCTTTCACAGCCAAACACACTGGGGCCGTCTGCCCTCGCCTTGCCTCCCAGCACTCCCAAAGCTAACACACATTTCGCAAGCTCCTTCTCACTCTCGGTACAGACCAGCTCCCAAACCCCAAACGCCCAGCAATTTCTGCCACACTCTGCGCGTCAGGGCTGAGAGCTCTTTGCTGGTCCTCGCCTGCCCTTGCCATCGCTTTCGCAGCCACACCAACACTGCGGCTTCTGCGCTCGCCGCCTCCCAGCACTCCCAACACGCATTCTCAAGCTCACTCTCGCTCCAGGCTTACGCCACCTCCACAGTGGTGCAAATTTCCAGCGATTCTCCTACGACTCAGGCCTGCGGGTAAAGAGCTCTTGCTATTCCTCAACTTGCCTTGGCAGCGCTTTCGCAGCCAAACACACACTCTGGCCGTCAGCCCTTGAAACATTCCCAAGCTCAATCTCACTCTCGGCACGCACCAGCTCCCAATAGTACAATCATCCACCAAGTTCTCCCACACCAGAGGCCTACAGCTTAAAGAGCTCGTGCCGGTCCTCCCCTTCCCTTGCCATCGCTTTCGCAACCAAACGCGCTCTGGCCATCTGCCCTTGCCTAGCCTCAAAGCAGTGCCAATACAGACATATGCTCCGGGCCCACTCGCACGCCAGGCACAGACCAGCTCCCAAAGCGCAATCATCCACCAATGTCGCCCACACTGTAGCTCTAAGCCTTAGGGCTGTTGCCTGATCCTCACCTTCCCTTGACAGCGCTTTCACAGCCAAACACACTGGGGCCGTCTGCCCTCGCCTTGCCTCCCAGCACTCCCAAAGCTAACACACATTTCGCAAGCTCCTTCTCACTCTCGGTACAGACCAGCTCCCAAACCGCAAACGCCCAGCAATTTCTGCCACACTCTGCGCGTCAGGGCTGAGAGCTCTTTGCTGGTCCTCGCCTGCCCTTGCCATCGCTTTCGCAGCCACACCAACACTGCGGCTTCTGCGCTCGCCGCCTCCCAGCACTCCCAACACGCATTCTCAAGCTCACTCTCGCTCCAGGCTTACGCCACCTCCACAGTGGTGCAAATTTCCAGCGATTCTCCTACGACTCAGGCCTGCGGGTAAAGAGCTCTTGCTATTCCTCAACTTGCCTTGGCAGCGCTTTCGCAGCCAAACACACACTCTGGCCGTCAGCCCTTGAAACATTCCCAAGCTCAATCTCACTCTCGGCACGCACCAGCTCCCAATAGTACAATCATCCACCAAGTTCTCCCACACCAGAGGCCTACAGCTTAAAGAGCTCGTGCCGGTCCTCCCCTTCCCTTGCCATCGCTTTCGCAACCAAACGCGCTCTGGCCATCTGCCCTTGCCTAGCCTCAAAGCAGCGCCAATACAGACATATGCTCCGGGCCCACTCGCACGCCAGGCACAGACCAGCTCCCAAAGCGCAATCATCCACCAATGTCGCCCACACTGTAGCTCTAAGCCTTAGGGCTGTTGCCTGATCCTCACCTTCCCTTGACAGCGCTTTCACAGCCAAACACACTGGGGCCGTCTGCCCTCGCCTTGCCTCCCAGCACTCCCAAAGCTAACACACATTTCGCAAGCTCCTTCTCACTCTCGGTACAGACCAGCTCCCAAACCCCAAACGCCCAGCAATTTCTGCCACACTCTGCGCGTCAGGGCTGAGAGCTCTTTGCTGGTCCTCGCCTGCCCTTGCCATCGCTTTCGCAGCCACACCAACACTGCGGCTTCTGCGCTCGCCGCCTCCCAGCACTCCCAACACGCATTCTCAAGCTCACTCTCGCTCCAGGCTTACGCCACCTCCACAGTGGTGCAAATTTCCAGCGATTCTCCTACGACTCAGGCCTGCGGGTAAAGAGCTCTTGCTATTCCTCAACTTGCCTTGGCAGCGCTTTCGCAGCCAAACACACACTCTGGCCGTCAGCCCTTGAAACATTCCCAAGCTCAATCTCACTCTCGGCACGCACCAGCTCCCAATAGTACAATCATCCACCAAGTTCTCCCACACCAGAGGCCTACAGCTTAAAGAGCTCGTGCCGGTCCTCCCCTTCCCTTGCCATCGCTTTCGCAACCAAACGCGCTCTGGCCATCTGCCCTTGCCTAGCCTCAAAGCAGTGCCAATACAGACATATGCTCCGGGCCCACTCGCACGCCAGGCACAGACCAGCTCCCAAAGCGCAATCATCCACCAATGTCGCCCACACTGTAGCTCTAAGCCTTAGGGCTGTTGCCTGATCCTCACCTTCCCTTGACAGCGCTTTCACAGCCAAACACACTGGGGCCGTCTGCCCTCGCCTTGCCTCCCAGCACTCCCAAAGCTAACACACATTTCGCAAGCTCCTTCTCACTCTCGGTACAGACCAGCTCCCAAACCGCAAACGCCCAGCAATTTCTGCCACACTCTGCGCGTCAGGGCTGAGAGCTCTTTGCTGGTCCTCGCCTGCCCTTGCCATCGCTTTCGCAGCCACACCAACACTGCGGCTTCTGCGCTCGCCGCCTCCCAGCACTCCCAACACGCATTCTCAAGCTCACTCTCGCTCCAGGCTTACGCCACCTCCACAGTGGTGCAAATTTCCAGCGATTCTCCTACGACTCAGGCCTGCGGGTAAAGAGCTCTTGCTATTCCTCAACTTGCCTTGGCAGCGCTTTCGCAGCCAAACACACACTCTGGCCGTCAGCCCTTGAAACATTCCCAAGCTCAATCTCACTCTCGGCACGCACCAGCTCCCAATAGTACAATCATCCACCAAGTTCTCCCACACCAGAGGCCTACAGCTTAAAGAGCTCGTGCCGGTCCTCCCCTTCCCTTGCCATCGCTTTCGCAACCAAACGCGCTCTGGCCATCTGCCCTTGCCTAGCCTCAAAGCAGCGCCAATACAGACATATGCTCCGGGCCCACTCGCACGCCAGGCACAGACCAGCTCCCAAAGCGCAATCATCCACCAATGTCGCCCACACTGTAGCTCTAAGCCTTAGGGCTGTTGCCTGATCCTCACCTTCCCTTGACAGCGCTTTCACAGCCAAACACACTGGGGCCGTCTGCCCTCGCCTTGCCTCCCAGCACTCCCAAAGCTAACACACATTTCGCAAGCTCCTTCTCACTCTCGGTACAGACCAGCTCCCAAACCCCAAACGCCCAGCAATTTCTGCCACACTCTGCGCGTCAGGGCTGAGAGCTCTTTGCTGGTCCTCGCCTGCCCTTGCCATCGCTTTCGCAGCCACACCAACACTGCGGCTTCTGCGCTCGCCGCCTCCCAGCACTCCCAACACGCATTCTCAAGCTCACTCTCGCTCCAGGCTTACGCCACCTCCACAGTGGTGCAAATTTCCAGCGATTCTCCTACGACTCAGGCCTGCGGGTAAAGAGCTCTTGCTATTCCTCAACTTGCCTTGGCAGCGCTTTCGCAGCCAAACACACACTCTGGCCGTCAGCCCTTGAAACATTCCCAAGCTCAATCTCACTCTCGGCACGCACCAGCTCCCAATAGTACAATCATCCACCAAGTTCTCCCACACCAGAGGCCTACAGCTTAAAGAGCTCGTGCCGGTCCTCCCCTTCCCTTGCCATCGCTTTCGCAACCAAACGCGCTCTGGCCATCTGCCCTTGCCTAGCCTCAAAGCAGTGCCAATACAGACATATGCTCCGGGCCCACTCGCACGCCAGGCACAGACCAGCTCCCAAAGCGCAATCATCCACCAATGTCGCCCACACTGTAGCTCTAAGCCTTAGGGCTGTTGCCTGATCCTCACCTTCCCTTGACAGCGCTTTCACAGCCAAACACACTGGGGCCGTCTGCCCTCGCCTTGCCTCCCAGCACTCCCAAAGCTAACACACATTTCGCAAGCTCCTTCTCACTCTCGGTACAGACCAGCTCCCAAACCGCAAACGCCCAGCAATTTCTGCCACACTCTGCGCGTCAGGGCTGAGAGCTCTTTGCTGGTCCTCGCCTGCCCTTGCCATCGCTTTCGCAGCCACACCAACACTGCGGCTTCTGCGCTCGCCGCCTCCCAGCACTCCCAACACGCATTCTCAAGCTCACTCTCGCTCCAGGCTTACGCCACCTCCACAGTGGTGCAAATTTCCAGCGATTCTCCTACGACTCAGGCCTGCGGGTAAAGAGCTCTTGCTATTCCTCAACTTGCCTTGGCAGCGCTTTCGCAGCCAAACACACACTCTGGCCGTCAGCCCTTGAAACATTCCCAAGCTCAATCTCACTCTCGGCACGCACCAGCTCCCAATAGTACAATCATCCACCAAGTTCTCCCACACCAGAGGCCTACAGCTTAAAGAGCTCGTGCCGGTCCTCCCCTTCCCTTGCCATCGCTTTCGCAACCAAACGCGCTCTGGCCATCTGCCCTTGCCTAGCCTCAAAGCAGTGCCAATACAGACATATGCTCCGGGCCCACTCGCACGCCAGGCACAGACCAGCTCCCAAAGCGCAATCATCCACCAATGTCGCCCACACTGTAGCTCTAAGCCTTAGGGCTGTTGCCTGATCCTCACCTTCCCTTGACAGCGCTTTCACAGCCAAACACACTGGGGCCGTCTGCCCTCGCCTTGCCTCCCAGCACTCCCAAAGCTAACACACATTTCGCAAGCTCCTTCTCACTCTCGGTACAGACCAGCTCCCAAACCCCAAACGCCCAGCAATTTCTGCCACACTCTGCGCGTCAGGGCTGAGAGCTCTTTGCTGGTCCTCGCCTGCCCTTGCCATCGCTTTCGCAGCCACACCAACACTGCGGCTTCTGCGCTCGCCGCCTCCCAGCACTCCCAACACGCATTCTCAAGCTCACTCTCGCTCCAGGCTTACGCCACCTCCACAGTGGTGCAAATTTCCAGCGATTCTCCTACGACTCAGGCCTGCGGGTAAAGAGCTCTTGCTATTCCTCAACTTGCCTTGGCAGCGCTTTCGCAGCCAAACACACACTCTGGCCGTCAGCCCTTGAAACATTCCCAAGCTCAATCTCACTCTCGGCACGCACCAGCTCCCAATAGTACAATCATCCACCAAGTTCTCCCACACCAGAGGCCTACAGCTTAAAGAGCTCGTGCCGGTCCTCCCCTTCCCTTGCCATCGCTTTCGCAACCAAACGCGCTCTGGCCATCTGCCCTTGCCTAGCCTCAAAGCAGTGCCAATACAGACATATGCTCCGGGCCCACTCGCACGCCAGGCACAGACCAGCTCCCAAAGCGCAATCATCCACCAATGTCGCCCACACTGTAGCTCTAAGCCTTAGGGCTGTTGCCTGATCCTCACCTTCCCTTGACAGCGCTTTCACAGCCAAACACACTGGGGCCGTCTGCCCTCGCCTTGCCTCCCAGCACTCCCAAAGCTAACACACATTTCGCAAGCTCCTTCTCACTCTCGGTACAGACCAGCTCCCAAACCCCAAACGCCCAGCAATTTCTGCCACACTCTGCGCGTCAGGGCTGAGAGCTCTTTGCTGGTCCTCGCCTGCCCTTGCCATCGCTTTCGCAGCCACACCAACACTGCGGCTTCTGCGCTCGCCGCCTCCCAGCACTCCCAACACGCATTCTCAAGCTCACTCTCGCTCCAGGCTTACGCCACCTCCACAGTGGTGCAAATTTCCAGCGATTCTCCTACGACTCAGGCCTGCGGGTAAAGAGCTCTTGCTATTCCTCAACTTGCCTTGGCAGCGCTTTCGCAGCCAAACACACACTCTGGCCGTCAGCCCTTGAAACATTCCCAAGCTCAATCTCACTCTCGGCACGCACCAGCTCCCAATAGTACAATCATCCACCAAGTTCTCCCACACCAGAGGCCTACAGCTTAAAGAGCTCGTGCCGGTCCTCCCCTTCCCTTGCCATCGCTTTCGCAACCAAACGCGCTCTGGCCATCTGCCCTTGCCTAGCCTCAAAGCAGTGCCAATACAGACATATGCTCCGGGCCCACTCGCACGCCAGGCACAGACCAGCTCCCAAAGCGCAATCATCCACCAATGTCGCCCACACTGTAGCTCTAAGCCTTAGGGCTGTTGCCTGATCCTCACCTTCCCTTGACAGCGCTTTCACAGCCAAACACACTGGGGCCGTCTGCCCTCGCCTTGCCTCCCAGCACTCCCAAAGCTAACACACATTTCGCAAGCTCCTTCTCACTCTCGGTACAGACCAGCTCCCAAACCCCAAACGCCCAGCAATTTCTGCCACACTCTGCGCGTCAGGGCTGAGAGCTCTTTGCTGGTCCTCGCCTGCCCTTGCCATCGCTTTCGCAGCCACACCAACACTGCGGCTTCTGCGCTCGCCGCCTCCCAGCACTCCCAACACGCATTCTCAAGCTCACTCTCGCTCCAGGCTTACGCCACCTCCACAGTGGTGCAAATTTCCAGCGATTCTCCTACGACTCAGGCCTGCGGGTAAAGAGCTCTTGCTATTCCTCAACTTGCCTTGGCAGCGCTTTCGCAGCCAAACACACACTCTGGCCGTCAGCCCTTGAAACATTCCCAAGCTCAATCTCACTCTCGGCACGCACCAGCTCCCAATAGTACAATCATCCACCAAGTTCTCCCACACCAGAGGCCTACAGCTTAAAGAGCTCGTGCCGGTCCTCCCCTTCCCTTGCCATCGCTTTCGCAACCAAACGCGCTCTGGCCATCTGCCCTTGCCTAGCCTCAAAGCAGTGCCAATACAGACATATGCTCCGGGCCCACTCGCACGCCAGGCACAGACCAGCTCCCAAAGCGCAATCATCCACCAATGTCGCCCACACTGTAGCTCTAAGCCTTAGGGCTGTTGCCTGATCCTCACCTTCCCTTGACAGCGCTTTCACAGCCAAACACACTGGGGCCGTCTGCCCTCGCCTTGCCTCCCAGCACTCCCAAAGCTAACACACATTTCGCAAGCTCCTTCTCACTCTCGGTA
The DNA here is from genome assembly GCF_030463565.1 of Pelecanus crispus. NCBI lineage: Eukaryota > Metazoa > Chordata > Aves > Pelecaniformes > Pelecanidae > Pelecanus > Pelecanus crispus. Next base: position 47,851 of record NW_027461501.1, on the reverse strand, counting down.
CAGACCAGCTCCCAAACCGCAAACGCCCAGCAATTTCTGCCACACTCTGCGCGTCAGGGCTGAGAGCTCTTTGCTGGTCCTCGCCTGCCCTTGCCATCGCTTTCGCAGCCACACCAACACTGCGGCTTCTGCGCTCGCCGCCTCCCAGCACTCCCAACACGCATTCTCAAGCTCACTCTCGCTCCAGGCTTACGCCACCTCCACAGTGGTGCAAATTTCCAGCGATTCTCCTACGACTCAGGCCTGCGGGTAAAGAGCTCTTGCTATTCCTCAACTTGCCTTGGCAGCGCTTTCGCAGCCAAACACACACTCTGGCCGTCAGCCCTTGAAACATTCCCAAGCTCAATCTCACTCTCGGCACGCACCAGCTCCCAATAGTACAATCATCCACCAAGTTCTCCCACACCAGAGGCCTACAGCTTAAAGAGCTCGTGCCGGTCCTCCCCTTCCCTTGCCATCGCTTTCGCAACCAAACGCGCTCTGGCCATCTGCCCTTGCCTAGCCTCAAAGCAGCGCCAATACAGACATATGCTCCGGGCCCACTCGCACGCCAGGCACAGACCAGCTCCCAAAGCGCAATCATCCACCAATGTCGCCCACACTGTAGCTCTAAGCCTTAGGGCTGTTGCCTGATCCTCACCTTCCCTTGACAGCGCTTTCACAGCCAAACACACTGGGGCCGTCTGCCCTCGCCTTGCCTCCCAGCACTCCCAAAGCTAACACACATTTCGCAAGCTCCTTCTCACTCTCGGTACAGACCAGCTCCCAAACCCCAAACGCCCAGCAATTTCTGCCACACTCTGCGCGTCAGGGCTGAGAGCTCTTTGCTGGTCCTCGCCTGCCCTTGCCATCGCTTTCGCAGCCACACCAACACTGCGGCTTCTGCGCTCGCCGCCTCCCAGCACTCCCAACACGCATTCTCAAGCTCACTCTCGCTCCAGGCTTACGCCACCTCCACAGTGGTGCAAATTTCCAGCGATTCTCCTACGACTCAGGCCTGCGGGTAAAGAGCTCTTGCTATTCCTCAACTTGCCTTGGCAGCGCTTTCGCAGCCAAACACACACTCTGGCCGTCAGCCCTTGAAACATTCCCAAGCTCAATCTCACTCTCGGCACGCACCAGCTCCCAATAGTACAATCATCCACCAAGTTCTCCCACACCAGAGGCCTACAGCTTAAAGAGCTCGTGCCGGTCCTCCCCTTCCCTTGCCATCGCTTTCGCAACCAAACGCGCTCTGGCCATCTGCCCTTGCCTAGCCTCAAAGCAGTGCCAATACAGACATATGCTCCGGGCCCACTCGCACGCCAGGCACAGACCAGCTCCCAAAGCGCAATCATCCACCAATGTCGCCCACACTGTAGCTCTAAGCCTTAGGGCTGTTGCCTGATCCTCACCTTCCCTTGACAGCGCTTTCACAGCCAAACACACTGGGGCCGTCTGCCCTCGCCTTGCCTCCCAGCACTCCCAAAGCTAACACACATTTCGCAAGCTCCTTCTCACTCTCGGTACAGACCAGCTCCCAAACCCCAAACGCCCAGCAATTTCTGCCACACTCTGCGCGTCAGGGCTGAGAGCTCTTTGCTGGTCCTCGCCTGCCCTTGCCATCGCTTTCGCAGCCACACCAACACTGCGGCTTCTGCGCTCGCCGCCTCCCAGCACTCCCAACACGCATTCTCAAGCTCACTCTCGCTCCAGGCTTACGCCACCTCCACAGTGGTGCAAATTTCCAGCGATTCTCCTACGACTCAGGCCTGCGGGTAAAGAGCTCTTGCTATTCCTCAACTTGCCTTGGCAGCGCTTTCGCAGCCAAACACACACTCTGGCCGTCAGCCCTTGAAACATTCCCAAGCTCAATCTCACTCTCGGCACGCACCAGCTCCCAATAGTACAATCATCCACCAAGTTCTCCCACACCAGAGGCCTACAGCTTAAAGAGCTCGTGCCGGTCCTCCCCTTCCCTTGCCATCGCTTTCGCAACCAAACGCGCTCTGGCCATCTGCCCTTGCCTAGCCTCAAAGCAGTGCCAATACAGACATATGCTCCGGGCCCACTCGCACGCCAGGCACAGACCAGCTCCCAAAGCGCAATCATCCACCAATGTCGCCCACACTGTAGCTCTAAGCCTTAGGGCTGTTGCCTGATCCTCACCTTCCCTTGACAGCGCTTTCACAGCCAAACACACTGGGGCCGTCTGCCCTCGCCTTGCCTCCCAGCACTCCCAAAGCTAACACACATTTCGCAAGCTCCTTCTCACTCTCGGTACAGACCAGCTCCCAAACCCCAAACGCCCAGCAATTTCTGCCACACTCTGCGCGTCAGGGCTGAGAGCTCTTTGCTGGTCCTCGCCTGCCCTTGCCATCGCTTTCGCAGCCACACCAACACTGCGGCTTCTGCGCTCGCCGCCTCCCAGCACTCCCAACACGCATTCTCAAGCTCACTCTCGCTCCAGGCTTACGCCACCTCCACAGTGGTGCAAATTTCCAGCGATTCTCCTACGACTCAGGCCTGCGGGTAAAGAGCTCTTGCTATTCCTCAACTTGCCTTGGCAGCGCTTTCGCAGCCAAACACACACTCTGGCCGTCAGCCCTTGAAACATTCCCAAGCTCAATCTCACTCTCGGCACGCACCAGCTCCCAATAGTACAATCATCCACCAAGTTCTCCCACACCAGAGGCCTACAGCTTAAAGAGCTCGTGCCGGTCCTCCCCTTCCCTTGCCATCGCTTTCGCAACCAAACGCGCTCTGGCCATCTGCCCTTGCCTAGCCTCAAAGCAGTGCCAATACAGACATATGCTCCGGGCCCACTCGCACGCCAGGCACAGACCAGCTCCCAAAGCGCAATCATCCACCAATGTCGCCCACACTGTAGCTCTAAGCCTTAGGGCTGTTGCCTGATCCTCACCTTCCCTTGACAGCGCTTTCACAGCCAAACACACTGGGGCCGTCTGCCCTCGCCTTGCCTCCCAGCACTCCCAAAGCTAACACACATTTCGCAAGCTCCTTCTCACTCTCGGTACAGACCAGCTCCCAAACCCCAAACGCCCAGCAATTTCTGCCACACTCTGCGCGTCAGGGCTGAGAGCTCTTTGCTGGTCCTCGCCTGCCCTTGCCATCGCTTTCGCAGCCACACCAACACTGCGGCTTCTGCGCTCGCCGCCTCCCAGCACTCCCAACACGCATTCTCAAGCTCACTCTCGCTCCAGGCTTACGCCACCTCCACAGTGGTGCAAATTTCCAGCGATTCTCCTACGACTCAGGCCTGCGGGTAAAGAGCTCTTGCTATTCCTCAACTTGCCTTGGCAGCGCTTTCGCAGCCAAACACACACTCTGGCCGTCAGCCCTTGAAACATTCCCAAGCTCAATCTCACTCTCGGCACGCACCAGCTCCCAATAGTACAATCATCCACCAAGTTCTCCCACACCAGAGGCCTACAGCTTAAAGAGCTCGTGCCGGTCCTCCCCTTCCCTTGCCATCGCTTTCGCAACCAAACGCGCTCTGGCCATCTGCCCTTGCCTAGCCTCAAAGCAGTGCCAATACAGACATATGCTCCGGGCCCACTCGCACGCCAGGCACAGACCAGCTCCCAAAGCGCAATCATCCACCAATGTCGCCCACACTGTAGCTCTAAGCCTTAGGGCTGTTGCCTGATCCTCACCTTCCCTTGACAGCGCTTTCACAGCCAAACACACTGGGGCCGTCTGCCCTCGCCTTGCCTCCCAGCACTCCCAAAGCTAACACACATTTCGCAAGCTCCTTCTCACTCTCGGTACAGACCAGCTCCCAAACCCCAAACGCCCAGCAATTTCTGCCACACTCTGCGCGTCAGGGCTGAGAGCTCTTTGCTGGTCCTCGCCTGCCCTTGCCATCGCTTTCGCAGCCACACCAACACTGCGGCTTCTGCGCTCGCCGCCTCCCAGCACTCCCAACACGCATTCTCAAGCTCACTCTCGCTCCAGGCTTACGCCACCTCCACAGTGGTGCAAATTTCCAGCGATTCTCCTACGACTCAGGCCTGCGGGTAAAGAGCTCTTGCTATTCCTCAACTTGCCTTGGCAGCGCTTTCGCAGCCAAACACACACTCTGGCCGTCAGCCCTTGAAACATTCCCAAGCTCAATCTCACTCTCGGCACGCACCAGCTCCCAATAGTACAATCATCCACCAAGTTCTCCCACACCAGAGGCCTACAGCTTAAAGAGCTCGTGCCGGTCCTCCCCTTCCCTTGCCATCGCTTTCGCAACCAAACGCGCTCTGGCCATCTGCCCTTGCCTAGCCTCAAAGCAGTGCCAATACAGACATATGCTCCGGGCCCACTCGCACGCCAGGCACAGACCAGCTCCCAAAGCGCAATCATCCACCAATGTCGCCCACACTGTAGCTCTAAGCCTTAGGGCTGTTGCCTGATCCTCACCTTCCCTTGACAGCGCTTTCACAGCCAAACACACTGGGGCCGTCTGCCCTCGCCTTGCCTCCCAGCACTCCCAAAGCTAACACACATTTCGCAAGCTCCTTCTCACTCTCGGTACAGACCAGCTCCCAAACCCCAAACGCCCAGCAATTTCTGCCACACTCTGCGCGTCAGGGCTGAGAGCTCTTTGCTGGTCCTCGCCTGCCCTTGCCATCGCTTTCGCAGCCACACCAACACTGCGGCTTCTGCGCTCGCCGCCTCCCAGCACTCCCAACACGCATTCTCAAGCTCACTCTCGCTCCAGGCTTACGCCACCTCCACAGTGGTGCAAATTTCCAGCGATTCTCCTACGACTCAGGCCTGCGGGTAAAGAGCTCTTGCTATTCCTCAACTTGCCTTGGCAGCGCTTTCGCAGCCAAACACACACTCTGGCCGTCAGCCCTTGAAACATTCCCAAGCTCAATCTCACTCTCGGCACGCACCAGCTCCCAATAGTACAATCATCCACCAAGTTCTCCCACACCAGAGGCCTACAGCTTAAAGAGCTCGTGCCGGTCCTCCCCTTCCCTTGCCATCGCTTTCGCAACCAAACGCGCTCTGGCCATCTGCCCTTGCCTAGCCTCAAAGCAGTGCCAATACAGACATATGCTCCGGGCCCACTCGCACGCCAGGCACAGACCAGCTCCCAAAGCGCAATCATCCACCAATGTCGCCCACACTGTAGCTCTAAGCCTTAGGGCTGTTGCCTGATCCTCACCTTCCCTTGACAGCGCTTTCACAGCCAAACACACTGGGGCCGTCTGCCCTCGCCTTGCCTCCCAGCACTCCCAAAGCTAACACACATTTCGCAAGCTCCTTCTCACTCTCGGTACAGACCAGCTCCCAAACCGCAAACGCCCAGCAATTTCTGCCACACTCTGCGCGTCAGGGCTGAGAGCTCTTTGCTGGTCCTCGCCTGCCCTTGCCATCGCTTTCGCAGCCACACCAACACTGCGGCTTCTGCGCTCGCCGCCTCCCAGCACTCCCAACACGCATTCTCAAGCTCACTCTCGCTCCAGGCTTACGCCACCTCCACAGTGGTGCAAATTTCCAGCGATTCTCCTACGACTCAGGCCTGCGGGTAAAGAGCTCTTGCTATTCCTCAACTTGCCTTGGCAGCGCTTTCGCAGCCAAACACACACTCTGGCCGTCAGCCCTTGAAACATTCCCAAGCTCAATCTCACTCTCGGCACGCACCAGCTCCCAATAGTACAATCATCCACCAAGTTCTCCCACACCAGAGGCCTACAGCTTAAAGAGCTCGTGCCGGTCCTCCCCTTCCCTTGCCATCGCTTTCGCAACCAAACGCGCTCTGGCCATCTGCCCTTGCCTAGCCTCAAAGCAGTGCCAATACAGACATATGCTCCGGGCCCACTCGCACGCCAGGCACAGACCAGCTCCCAAAGCGCAATCATCCACCAATGTCGCCCACACTGTAGCTCTAAGCCTTAGGGCTGTTGCCTGATCCTCACCTTCCCTTGACAGCGCTTTCACAGCCAAACACACTGGGGCCGTCTGCCCTCGCCTTGCCTCCCAGCACTCCCAAAGCTAACACACATTTCGCAAGCTCCTTCTCACTCTCGGTACAGACCAGCTCCCAAACCGCAAACGCCCAGCAATTTCTGCCACACTCTGCGCGTCAGGGCTGAGAGCTCTTTGCTGGTCCTCGCCTGCCCTTGCCATCGCTTTCGCAGCCACACCAACACTGCGGCTTCTGCGCTCGCCGCCTCCCAGCACTCCCAACACGCATTCTCAAGCTCACTCTCGCTCCAGGCTTACGCCACCTCCACAGTGGTGCAAATTTCCAGCGATTCTCCTACGACTCAGGCCTGCGGGTAAAGAGCTCTTGCTATTCCTCAACTTGCCTTGGCAGCGCTTTCGCAGCCAAACACACACTCTGGCCGTCAGCCCTTGAAACATTCCCAAGCTCAATCTCACTCTCGGCACGCACCAGCTCCCAATAGTACAATCATCCACCAAGTTCTCCCACACCAGAGGCCTACAGCTTAAAGAGCTCGTGCCGGTCCTCCCCTTCCCTTGCCATCGCTTTCGCAACCAAACGCGCTCTGGCCATCTGCCCTTGCCTAGCCTCAAAGCAGCGCCAATACAGACATATGCTCCGGGCCCACTCGCACGCCAGGCACAGACCAGCTCCCAAAGCGCAATCATCCACCAATGTCGCCCACACTGTAGCTCTAAGCCTTAGGGCTGTTGCCTGATCCTCACCTTCCCTTGACAGCGCTTTCACAGCCAAACACACTGGGGCCGTCTGCCCTCGCCTTGCCTCCCAGCACTCCCAAAGCTAACACACATTTCGCAAGCTCCTTCTCACTCTCGGTACAGACCAGCTCCCAAACCCCAAACGCCCAGCAATTTCTGCCACACTCTGCGCGTCAGGGCTGAGAGCTCTTTGCTGGTCCTCGCCTGCCCTTGCCATCGCTTTCGCAGCCACACCAACACTGCGGCTTCTGCGCTCGCCGCCTCCCAGCACTCCCAACACGCATTCTCAAGCTCACTCTCGCTCCAGGCTTACGCCACCTCCACAGTGGTGCAAATTTCCAGCGATTCTCCTACGACTCAGGCCTGCGGGTAAAGAGCTCTTGCTATTCCTCAACTTGCCTTGGCAGCGCTTTCGCAGCCAAACACACACTCTGGCCGTCAGCCCTTGAAACATTCCCAAGCTCAATCTCACTCTCGGCACGCACCAGCTCCCAATAGTACAATCATCCACCAAGTTCTCCCACACCAGAGGCCTACAGCTTAAAGAGCTCGTGCCGGTCCTCCCCTTCCCTTGCCATCGCTTTCGCAACCAAACGCGCTCTGGCCATCTGCCCTTGCCTAGCCTCAAAGCAGTGCCAATACAGACATATGCTCCGGGCCCACTCGCACGCCAGGCACAGACCAGCTCCCAAAGCGCAATCATCCACCAATGTCGCCCACACTGTAGCTCTAAGCCTTAGGGCTGTTGCCTGATCCTCACCTTCCCTTGACAGCGCTTTCACAGCCAAACACACTGGGGCCGTCTGCCCTCGCCTTGCCTCCCAGCACTCCCAAAGCTAACACACATTTCGCAAGCTCCTTCTCACTCTCGGTACAGACCAGCTCCCAAACCCCAAACGCCCAGCAATTTCTGCCACACTCTGCGCGTCAGGGCTGAGAGCTCTTTGCTGGTCCTCGCCTGCCCTTGCCATCGCTTTCGCAGCCACACCAACACTGCGGCTTCTGCGCTCGCCGCCTCCCAGCACTCCCAACACGCATTCTCAAGCTCACTCTCGCTCCAGGCTTACGCCACCTCCACAGTGGTGCAAATTTCCAGCGATTCTCCTACGACTCAGGCCTGCGGGTAAAGAGCTCTTGCTATTCCTCAACTTGCCTTGGCAGCGCTTTCGCAGCCAAACACACACTCTGGCCGTCAGCCCTTGAAACATTCCCAAGCTCAATCTCACTCTCGGCACGCACCAGCTCCCAATAGTACAATCATCCACCAAGTTCTCCCACACCAGAGGCCTACAGCTTAAAGAGCTCGTGCCGGTCCTCCCCTTCCCTTGCCATCGCTTTCGCAACCAAACGCGCTCTGGCCATCTGCCCTTGCCTAGCCTCAAAGCAGCGCCAATACAGACATATGCTCCGGGCCCACTCGCACGCCAGGCACAGACCAGCTCCCAAAGCGCAATCATCCACCAATGTCGCCCACACTGTAGCTCTAAGCCTTAGGGCTGTTGCCTGATCCTCACCTTCCCTTGACAGCGCTTTCACAGCCAAACACACTGGGGCCGTCTGCCCTCGCCTTGCCTCCCAGCACTCCCAAAGCTAACACACATTTCGCAAGCTCCTTCTCACTCTCGGTACAGACCAGCTCCCAAACCCCAAACGCCCAGCAATTTCTGCCACACTCTGCGCGTCAGGGCTGAGAGCTCTTTGCTGGTCCTCGCCTGCCCTTGCCATCGCTTTCGCAGCCACACCAACACTGCGGCTTCTGCGCTCGCCGCCTCCCAGCACTCCCAACACGCATTCTCAAGCTCACTCTCGCTCCAGGCTTACGCCACCTCCACAGTGGTGCAAATTTCCAGCGATTCTCCTACGACTCAGGCCTGCGGGTAAAGAGCTCTTGCTATTCCTCAACTTGCCTTGGCAGCGCTTTCGCAGCCAAACACACACTCTGGCCGTCAGCCCTTGAAACATTCCCAAGCTCAATCTCACTCTCGGCACGCACCAGCTCCCAATAGTACAATCATCCACCAAGTTCTCCCACACCAGAGGCCTACAGCTTAAAGAGCTCGTGCCGGTCCTCCCCTTCCCTTGCCATCGCTTTCGCAACCAAACGCGCTCTGGCCATCTGCCCTTGCCTAGCCTCAAAGCAGTGCCAATACAGACATATGCTCCGGGCCCACTCGCACGCCAGGCACAGACCAGCTCCCAAAGCGCAATCATCCACCAATGTCGCCCACACTGTAGCTCTAAGCCTTAGGGCTGTTGCCTGATCCTCACCTTCCCTTGACAGCGCTTTCACAGCCAAACACACTGGGGCCGTCTGCCCTCGCCTTGCCTCCCAGCACTCCCAAAGCTAACACACATTTCGCAAGCTCCTTCTCACTCTCGGTACAGACCAGCTCCCAAACCCCAAACGCCCAGCAATTTCTGCCACACTCTGCGCGTCAGGGCTGAGAGCTCTTTGCTGGTCCTCGCCTGCCCTTGCCATCGCTTTCGCAGCCACACCAACACTGCGGCTTCTGCGCTCGCCGCCTCCCAGCACTCCCAACACGCATTCTCAAGCTCACTCTCGCTCCAGGCTTACGCCACCTCCACAGTGGTGCAAATTTCCAGCGATTCTCCTACGACTCAGGCCTGCGGGTAAAGAGCTCTTGCTATTCCTCAACTTGCCTTGGCAGCGCTTTCGCAGCCAAACACACACTCTGGCCGTCAGCCCTTGAAACATTCCCAAGCTCAATCTCACTCTCGGCACGCACCAGCTCCCAATAGTACAATCATCCACCAAGTTCTCCCACACCAGAGGCCTACAGCTTAAAGAGCTCGTGCCGGTCCTCCCCTTCCCTTGCCATCGCTTTCGCAACCAAACGCGCTCTGGCCATCTGCCCTTGCCTAGCCTCAAAGCAGTGCCAATACAGACATATGCTCCGGGCCCACTCGCACGCCAGGCACAGACCAGCTCCCAAAGCGCAATCATCCACCAATGTCGCCCACACTGTAGCTCTAAGCCTTAGGGCTGTTGCCTGATCCTCACCTTCCCTTGACAGCGCTTTCACAGCCAAACACACTGGGGCCGTCTGCCCTCGCCTTGCCTCCCAGCACTCCCAAAGCTAACACACATTTCGCAAGCTCCTTCTCACTCTCGGTACAGACCAGCTCCCAAACCCCAAACGCCCAGCAATTTCTGCCACACTCTGCGCGTCAGGGCTGAGAGCTCTTTGCTGGTCCTCGCCTGCCCTTGCCATCGCTTTCGCAGCCACACCAACACTGCGGCTTCTGCGCTCGCCGCCTCCCAGCACTCCCAACACGCATTCTCAAGCTCACTCTCGCTCCAGGCTTACGCCACCTCCACAGTGGTGCAAATTTCCAGCGATTCTCCTACGACTCAGGCCTGCGGGTAAAGAGCTCTTGCTATTCCTCAACTTGCCTTGGCAGCGCTTTCGCAGCCAAACACACACTCTGGCCGTCAGCCCTTGAAACATTCCCAAGCTCAATCTCACTCTCGGCACGCACCAGCTCCCAATAGTACAATCATCCACCAAGTTCTCCCACACCAGAGGCCTACAGCTTAAAGAGCTCGTGCCGGTCCTCCCCTTCCCTTGCCATCGCTTTCGCAACCAAACGCGCTCTGGCCATCTGCCCTTGCCTAGCCTCAAAGCAGTGCCAATACAGACATATGCTCCGGGCCCACTCGCACGCCAGGCACAGACCAGCTCCCAAAGCGCAATCATCCACCAATGTCGCCCACACTGTAGCTCTAAGCCTTAGGGCTGTTGCCTGATCCTCACCTTCCCTTGACAGCGCTTTCACAGCCAAACACACTGGGGCCGTCTGCCCTCGCCTTGCCTCCCAGCACTCCCAAAGCTAACACACATTTCGCAAGCTCCTTCTCACTCTCGGTACAGACCAGCTCCCAAACCCCAAACGCCCAGCAATTTCTGCCACACTCTGCGCGTCAGGGCTGAGAGCTCTTTGCTGGTCCTCGCCTGCCCTTGCCATCGCTTTCGCAGCCACACCAACACTGCGGCTTCTGCGCTCGCCGCCTCCCAGCACTCCCAACACGCATTCTCAAGCTCACTCTCGCTCCAGGCTTACGCCACCTCCACAGTGGTGCAAATTTCCAGCGATTCTCCTACGACTCAGGCCTGCGGGTAAAGAGCTCTTGCTATTCCTCAACTTGCCTTGGCAGCGCTTTCGCAGCCAAACACACACTCTGGCCGTCAGCCCTTGAAACATTCCCAAGCTCAATCTCACTCTCGGCACGCACCAGCTCCCAATAGTACAATCATCCACCAAGTTCTCCCACACCAGAGGCCTACAGCTTAAAGAGCTCGTGCCGGTCCTCCCCTTCCCTTGCCATCGCTTTCGCAACCAAACGCGCTCTGGCCATCTGCCCTTGCCTAGCCTCAAAGCAGCGCCAATACAGACATATGCTCCGGGCCCACTCGCACGCCAGGCACAGACCAGCTCCCAAAGCGCAATCATCCACCAATGTCGCCCACACTGTAGCTCTAAGCCTTAGGGCTGTTGCCTGATCCTCACCTTCCCTTGACAGCGCTTTCACAGCCAAACACACTGGGGCCGTCTGCCCTCGCCTTGCCTCCCAGCACTCCCAAAGCTAACACACATTTCGCAAGCTCCTTCTCACTCTCGGTACAGACCAGCTCCCAAACCGCAAACGCCCAGCAATTTCTGCCACACTCTGCGCGTCAGGGCTGAGAGCTCTTTGCTGGTCCTCGCCTGCCCTTGCCATCGCTTTCGCAGCCACACCAACACTGCGGCTTCTGCGCTCGCCGCCTCCCAGCACTCCCAACACGCATTCTCAAGCTCACTCTCGCTCCAGGCTTACGCCACCTCCACAGTGGTGCAAATTTCCAGCGATTCTCCTACGACTCAGGCCTGCGGGTAAAGAGCTCTTGCTATTCCTCAACTTGCCTTGGCAGCGCTTTCGCAGCCAAACACACACTCTGGCCGTCAGCCCTTGAAACATTCCCAAGCTCAATCTCACTCTCGGCACGCACCAGCTCCCAATAGTACAATCATCCACCAAGTTCTCCCACACCAGAGGCCTACAGCTTAAAGAGCTCGTGCCGGTCCTCCCCTTCCCTTGCCATCGCTTTCGCAACCAAACGCGCTCTGGCCATCTGCCCTTGCCTAGCCTCAAAGCAGCGCCAATACAGACATATGCTCCGGGCCCACTCGCACGCCAGGCACAGACCAGCTCCCAAAGCGCAATCATCCACCAATGTCGCCCACACTGTAGCTCTAAGCCTTAGGGCTGTTGCCTGATCCTCACCTTCCCTTGACAGCGCTTTCACAGCCAAACACACTGGGGCCGTCTGCCCTCGCCTTGCCTCCCAGCACTCCCAAAGCTAACACACATTTCGCAAGCTCCTTCTCACTCTCGGTACAGACCAGCTCCCAAACCCCAAACGCCCAGCAATTTCTGCCACACTCTGCGCGTCAGGGCTGAGAGCTCTTTGCTGGTCCTCGCCTGCCCTTGCCATCGCTTTCGCAGCCACACCAACACTGCGGCTTCTGCGCTCGCCGCCTCCCAGCACTCCCAACACGCATTCTCAAGCTCACTCTCGCTCCAGGCTTACGCCACCTCCACAGTGGTGCAAATTTCCAGCGATTCTCCTACGACTCAGGCCTGCGGGTAAAGAGCTCTTGCTATTCCTCAACTTGCCTTGGCAGCGCTTTCGCAGCCAAACACACACTCTGGCCGTCAGCCCTTGAAACATTCCCAAGCTCAATCTCACTCTCGGCACGCACCAGCTCCCAATAGTACAATCATCCACCAAGTTCTCCCACACCAGAGGCCTACAGCTTAAAGAGCTCGTGCCGGTCCTCCCCTTCCCTTGCCATCGCTTTCGCAACCAAACGCGCTCTGGCCATCTGCCCTTGCCTAGCCTCAAAGCAGTGCCAATACAGACATATGCTCCGGGCCCACTCGCACGCCAGGCACAGACCAGCTCCCAAAGCGCAATCATCCACCAATGTCGCCCACACTGTAGCTCTAAGCCTTAGGGCTGTTGCCTGATCCTCACCTTCCCTTGACAGCGCTTTCACAGCCAAACACACTGGGGCCGTCTGCCCTCGCCTTGCCTCCCAGCACTCCCAAAGCTAACACACATTTCGCAAGCTCCTTCTCACTCTCGGTACAGACCAGCTCCCAAACCCCAAACGCCCAGCAATTTCTGCCACACTCTGCGCGTCAGGGCTGAGAGCTCTTTGCTGGTCCTCGCCTGCCCTTGCCATCGCTTTCGCAGCCACACCAACACTGCGGCTTCTGCGCTCGCCGCCTCCCAGCACTCCCAACACGCATTCTCAAGCTCACTCTCGCTCCAGGCTTACGCCACCTCCACAGTGGTGCAAATTTCCAGCGATTCTCCTACGACTCAGGCCTGCGGGTAAAGAGCTCTTGCTATTCCTCAACTTGCCTTGGCAGCGCTTTCGCAGCCAAACACACACTCTGGCCGTCAGCCCTTGAAACATTCCCAAGCTCAATCTCACTCTCGGCACGCACCAGCTCCCAATAGTACAATCATCCACCAAGTTCTCCCACACCAGAGGCCTACAGCTTAAAGAGCTCGTGCCGGTCCTCCCCTTCCCTTGCCATCGCTTTCGCAACCAAACGCGCTCTGGCCATCTGCCCTTGCCTAGCCTCAAAGCAGTGCCAATACAGACATATGCTCCGGGCCCACTCGCACGCCAGGCACAGACCAGCTCCCAAAGCGCAATCATCCACCAATGTCGCCCACACTGTAGCTCTAAGCCTTAGGGCTGTTGCCTGATCCTCACCTTCCCTTGACAGCGCTTTCACAGCCAAACACACTGGGGCCGTCTGCCCTCGCCTTGCCTCCCAGCACTCCCAAAGCTAACACACATTTCGCAAGCTCCTTCTCACTCTCGGTACAGACCAGCTCCCAAACCCCAAACGCCCAGCAATTTCTGCCACACTCTGCGCGTCAGGGCTGAGAGCTCTTTGCTGGTCCTCGCCTGCCCTTGCCATCGCTTTCGCAGCCACACCAACACTGCGGCTTCTGCGCTCGCCGCCTCCCAGCACTCCCAACACGCATTCTCAAGCTCACTCTCGCTCCAGGCTTACGCCACCTCCACAGTGGTGCAAATTTCCAGCGATTCTCCTACGACTCAGGCCTGCGGGTAAAGAGCTCTTGCTATTCCTCAACTTGCCTTGGCAGCGCTTTCGCAGCCAAACACACACTCTGGCCGTCAGCCCTTGAAACATTCCCAAGCTCAATCTCACTCTCGGCACGCACCAGCTCCCAATAGTACAATCATCCACCAAGTTCTCCCACACCAGAGGCCTACAGCTTAAAGAGCTCGTGCCGGTCCTCCCCTTCCCTTGCCATCGCTTTCGCAACCAAACGCGCTCTGGCCATCTGCCCTTGCCTAGCCTCAAAGCAGTGCCAATACAGACATATGCTCCGGGCCCACTCGCACGCCAGGCACAGACCAGCTCCCAAAGCGCAATCATCCACCAATGTCGCCCACACTGTAGCTCTAAGCCTTAGGGCTGTTGCCTGATCCTCACCTTCCCTTGACAGCGCTTTCACAGCCAAACACACTGGGGCCGTCTGCCCTCGCCTTGCCTCCCAGCACTCCCAAAGCTAACACACATTTCGCAAGCTCCTTCTCACTCTCGGTACAGACCAGCTCCCAAACCCCAAACGCCCAGCAATTTCTGCCACACTCTGCGCGTCAGGGCTGAGAGCTCTTTGCTGGTCCTCGCCTGCCCTTGCCATCGCTTTCGCAGCCACACCAACACTGCGGCTTCTGCGCTCGCCGCCTCCCAGCACTCCCAACACGCATTCTCAAGCTCACTCTCGCTCCAGGCTTACGCCACCTCCACAGTGGTGCAAATTTCCAGCGATTCTCCTACGACTCAGGCCTGCGGGTAAAGAGCTCTTGCTATTCCTCAACTTGCCTTGGCAGCGCTTTCGCAGCCAAACACACACTCTGGCCGTCAGCCCTTGAAACATTCCCAAGCTCAATCTCACTCTCGGCACGCACCAGCTCCCAATAGTACAATCATCCACCAAGTTCTCCCACACCAGAGGCCTACAGCTTAAAGAGCTCGTGCCGGTCCTCCCCTTCCCTTGCCATCGCTTTCGCAACCAAACGCGCTCTGGCCATCTGCCCTTGCCTAGCCTCAAAGCAGCGCCAATACAGACATATGCTCCGGGCCCACTCGCACGCCAGGCACAGACCAGCTCCCAAAGCGCAATCATCCACCAATGTCGCCCACACTGTAGCTCTAAGCCTTAGGGCTGTTGCCTGATCCTCACCTTCCCTTGACAGCGCTTTCACAGCCAAACACACTGGGGCCGTCTGCCCTCGCCTTGCCTCCCAGCACTCCCAAAGCTAACACACATTTCGCAAGCTCCTTCTCACTCTCGGTACAGACCAGCTCCCAAACCCCAAACGCCCAGCAATTTCTGCCACACTCTGCGCGTCAGGGCTGAGAGCTCTTTGCTGGTCCTCGCCTGCCCTTGCCATCGCTTTCGCAGCCACACCAACACTGCGGCTTCTGCGCTCGCCGCCTCCCAGCACTCCCAACACGCATTCTCAAGCTCACTCTCGCTCCAGGCTTACGCCACCTCCACAGTGGTGCAAATTTCCAGCGATTCTCCTACGACTCAGGCCTGCGGGTAAAGAGCTCTTGCTATTCCTCAACTTGCCTTGGCAGCGCTTTCGCAGCCAAACACACACTCTGGCCGTCAGCCCTTGAAACATTCCCAAGCTCAATCTCACTCTCGGCACGCACCAGCTCCCAATAGTACAATCATCCACCAAGTTCTCCCACACCAGAGGCCTACAGCTTAAAGAGCTCGTGCCGGTCCTCCCCTTCCCTTGCCATCGCTTTCGCAACCAAACGCGCTCTGGCCATCTGCCCTTGCCTAGCCTCAAAGCAGCGCCAATACAGACATATGCTCCGGGCCCACTCGCACGCCAGGCACAGACCAGCTCCCAAAGCGCAATCATCCACCAATGTCGCCCACACTGTAGCTCTAAGCCTTAGGGCTGTTGCCTGATCCTCACCTTCCCTTGACAGCGCTTTCACAGCCAAACACACTGGGGCCGTCTGCCCTCGCCTTGCCTCCCAGCACTCCCAAAGCTAACACACATTTCGCAAGCTCCTTCTCACTCTCGGTACAGACCAGCTCCCAAACCCCAAACGCCCAGCAATTTCTGCCACACTCTGCGCGTCAGGGCTGAGAGCTCTTTGCTGGTCCTCGCCTGCCCTTGCCATCGCTTTCGCAGCCACACCAACACTGCGGCTTCTGCGCTCGCCGCCTCCCAGCACTCCCAACACGCATTCTCAAGCTCACTCTCGCTCCAGGCTTACGCCACCTCCACAGTGGTGCAAATTTCCAGCGATTCTCCTACGACTCAGGCCTGCGGGTAAAGAGCTCTTGCTATTCCTCAACTTGCCTTGGCAGCGCTTTCGCAGCCAAACACACACTCTGGCCGTCAGCCCTTGAAACATTCCCAAGCTCAATCTCACTCTCGGCACGCACCAGCTCCCAATAGTACAATCATCCACCAAGTTCTCCCACACCAGAGGCCTACAGCTTAAAGAGCTCGTGCCGGTCCTCCCCTTCCCTTGCCATCGCTTTCGCAACCAAACGCGCTCTGGCCATCTGCCCTTGCCTAGCCTCAAAGCAGTGCCAATACAGACATATGCTCCGGGCCCACTCGCACGCCAGGCACAGACCAGCTCCCAAAGCGCAATCATCCACCAATGTCGCCCACACTGTAGCTCTAAGCCTTAGGGCTGTTGCCTGATCCTCACCTTCCCTTGACAGCGCTTTCACAGCCAAACACACTGGGGCCGTCTGCCCTCGCCTTGCCTCCCAGCACTCCCAAAGCTAACACACATTTCGCAAGCTCCTTCTCACTCTCGGTACAGACCAGCTCCCAAACCCCAAACGCCCAGCAATTTCTGCCACACTCTGCGCGTCAGGGCTGAGAGCTCTTTGCTGGTCCTCGCCTGCCCTTGCCATCGCTTTCGCAGCCACACCAACACTGCGGCTTCTGCGCTCGCCGCCTCCCAGCACTCCCAACACGCATTCTCAAGCTCACTCTCGCTCCAGGCTTACGCCACCTCCACAGTGGTGCAAATTTCCAGCGATTCTCCTACGACTCAGGCCTGCGGGTAAAGAGCTCTTGCTATTCCTCAACTTGCCTTGGCAGCGCTTTCGCAGCCAAACACACACTCTGGCCGTCAGCCCTTGAAACATTCCCAAGCTCAATCTCACTCTCGGCACGCACCAGCTCCCAATAGTACAATCATCCACCAAGTTCTCCCACACCAGAGGCCTACAGCTTAAAGAGCTCGTGCCGGTCCTCCCCTTCCCTTGCCATCGCTTTCGCAACCAAACGCGCTCTGGCCATCTGCCCTTGCCTAGCCTCAAAGCAGTGCCAATACAGACATATGCTCCGGGCCCACTCGCACGCCAGGCACAGACCAGCTCCCAAAGCGCAATCATCCACCAATGTCGCCCACACTGTAGCTCTAAGCCTTAGGGCTGTTGCCTGATCCTCACCTTCCCTTGACAGCGCTTTCACAGCCAAACACACTGGGGCCGTCTGCCCTCGCCTTGCCTCCCAGCACTCCCAAAGCTAACACACATTTCGCAAGCTCCTTCTCACTCTCGGTACAGACCAGCTCCCAAACCCCAAACGCCCAGCAATTTCTGCCACACTCTGCGCGTCAGGGCTGAGAGCTCTTTGCTGGTCCTCGCCTGCCCTTGCCATCGCTTTCGCAGCCACACCAACACTGCGGCTTCTGCGCTCGCCGCCTCCCAGCACTCCCAACACGCATTCTCAAGCTCACTCTCGCTCCAGGCTTACGCCACCTCCACAGTGGTGCAAATTTCCAGCGATTCTCCTACGACTCAGGCCTGCGGGTAAAGAGCTCTTGCTATTCCTCAACTTGCCTTGGCAGCGCTTTCGCAGCCAAACACACACTCTGGCCGTCAGCCCTTGAAACATTCCCAAGCTCAATCTCACTCTCGGCACGCACCAGCTCCCAATAGTACAATCATCCACCAAGTTCTCCCACACCAGAGGCCTACAGCTTAAAGAGCTCGTGCCGGTCCTCCCCTTCCCTTGCCATCGCTTTCGCAACCAAACGCGCTCTGGCCATCTGCCCTTGCCTAGCCTCAAAGCAGTGCCAATACAGACATATGCTCCGGGCCCACTCGCACGCCAGGCACAGACCAGCTCCCAAAGCGCAATCATCCACCAATGTCGCCCACACTGTAGCTCTAAGCCTTAGGGCTGTTGCCTGATCCTCACCTTCCCTTGACAGCGCTTTCACAGCCAAACACACTGGGGCCGTCTGCCCTCGCCTTGCCTCCCAGCACTCCCAAAGCTAACACACATTTCGCAAGCTCCTTCTCACTCTCGGTACAGACCAGCTCCCAAACCGCAAACGCCCAGCAATTTCTGCCACACTCTGCGCGTCAGGGCTGAGAGCTCTTTGCTGGTCCTCGCCTGCCCTTGCCATCGCTTTCGCAGCCACACCAACACTGCGGCTTCTGCGCTCGCCGCCTCCCAGCACTCCCAACACGCATTCTCAAGCTCACTCTCGCTCCAGGCTTACGCCACCTCCACAGTGGTGCAAATTTCCAGCGATTCTCCTACGACTCAGGCCTGCGGGTAAAGAGCTCTTGCTATTCCTCAACTTGCCTTGGCAGCGCTTTCGCAGCCAAACACACACTCTGGCCGTCAGCCCTTGAAACATTCCCAAGCTCAATCTCACTCTCAGCACGCACCAGCTCCCAATAGTACAATCATCCACCAAGTTCTCCCACACCAGAGGCCTACAGCTTAAAGAGCTCGTGCCGGTCCTCCCCTTCCCTTGCCATCGCTTTCGCAACCAAACGCGCTCTGGCCATCTGCCCTTGCCTAGCCTCAAAGCAGCGCCAATACAGACATATGCTCCGGGCCCACTCGCACGCCAGGCACAGACCAGCTCCCAAAGCGCAATCATCCACCAATGTCGCCCACACTGTAGCTCTAAGCCTTAGGGCTGTTGCCTGATCCTCACCTTCCCTTGACAGCGCTTTCACAGCCAAACACACTGGGGCCGTCTGCCCTCGCCTTGCCTCCCAGCACTCCCAAAGCTAACACACATTTCGCAAGCTCCTTCTCACTCTCGGTACAGACCAGCTCCCAAACCCCAAACGCCCAGCAATTTCTGCCACACTCTGCGCGTCAGGGCTGAGAGCTCTTTGCTGGTCCTCGCCTGCCCTTGCCATCGCTTTCGCAGCCACACCAACACTGCGGCTTCTGCGCTCGCCGCCTCCCAGCACTCCCAACACGCATTCTCAAGCTCACTCTCGCTCCAGGCTTACGCCACCTCCACAGTGGTGCAAATTTCCAGCGATTCTCCTACGACTCAGGCCTGCGGGTAAAGAGCTCTTGCTATTCCTCAACTTGCCTTGGCAGCGCTTTCGCAGCCAAACACACACTCTGGCCGTCAGCCCTTGAAACATTCCCAAGCTCAATCTCACTCTCGGCACGCACCAGCTCCCAATAGTACAATCATCCACCAAGTTCTCCCACACCAGAGGCCTACAGCTTAAAGAGCTCGTGCCGGTCCTCCCCTTCCCTTGCCATCGCTTTCGCAACCAAACGCGCTCTGGCCATCTGCCCTTGCCTAGCCTCAAAGCAGTGCCAATACAGACATATGCTCCGGGCCCACTCGCACGCCAGGCACAGACCAGCTCCCAAAGCGCAATCATCCACCAATGTCGCCCACACTGTAGCTCTAAGCCTTAGGGCTGTTGCCTGATCCTCACCTTCCCTTGACAGCGCTTTCACAGCCAAACACACTGGGGCCGTCTGCCCTCGCCTTGCCTCCCAGCACTCCCAAAGCTAACACACATTTCGCAAGCTCCTTCTCACTCTCGGTACAGACCAGCTCCCAAACCGCAAACGCCCAGCAATTTCTGCCACACTCTGCGCGTCAGGGCTGAGAGCTCTTTGCTGGTCCTCGCCTGCCCTTGCCATCGCTTTCGCAGCCACACCAACACTGCGGCTTCTGCGCTCGCCGCCTCCCAGCACTCCCAACACGCATTCTCAAGCTCACTCTCGCTCCAGGCTTACGCCACCTCCACAGTGGTGCAAATTTCCAGCGATTCTCCTACGACTCAGGCCTGCGGGTAAAGAGCTCTTGCTATTCCTCAACTTGCCTTGGCAGCGCTTTCGCAGCCAAACACACACTCTGGCCGTCAGCCCTTGAAACATTCCCAAGCTCAATCTCACTCTCGGCACGCACCAGCTCCCAATAGTACAATCATCCACCAAGTTCTCCCACACCAGAGGCCTACAGCTTAAAGAGCTCGTGCCGGTCCTCCCCTTCCCTTGCCATCGCTTTCGCAACCAAACGCGCTCTGGCCATCTGCCCTTGCCTAGCCTCAAAGCAGTGCCAATACAGACATATGCTCCGGGCCCACTCGCACGCCAGGCACAGACCAGCTCCCAAAGCGCAATCATCCACCAATGTCGCCCACACTGTAGCTCTAAGCCTTAGGGCTGTTGCCTGATCCTCACCTTCCCTTGACAGCGCTTTCACAGCCAAACACACTGGGGCCGTCTGCCCTCGCCTTGCCTCCCAGCACTCCCAAAGCTAACACACATTTCGCAAGCTCCTTCTCACTCTCGGTACAGACCAGCTCCCAAACCCCAAACGCCCAGCAATTTCTGCCACACTCTGCGCGTCAGGGCTGAGAGCTCTTTGCTGGTCCTCGCCTGCCCTTGCCATCGCTTTCGCAGCCACACCAACACTGCGGCTTCTGCGCTCGCCGCCTCCCAGCACTCCCAACACGCATTCTCAAGCTCACTCTCGCTCCAGGCTTACGCCACCTCCACAGTGGTGCAAATTTCCAGCGATTCTCCTACGACTCAGGCCTGCGGGTAAAGAGCTCTTGCTATTCCTCAACTTGCCTTGGCAGCGCTTTCGCAGCCAAACACACACTCTGGCCGTCAGCCCTTGAAACATTCCCAAGCTCAATCTCACTCTCGGCACGCACCAGCTCCCAATAGTACAATCATCCACCAAGTTCTCCCACACCAGAGGCCTACAGCTTAAAGAGCTCGTGCCGGTCCTCCCCTTCCCTTGCCATCGCTTTCGCAACCAAACGCGCTCTGGCCATCTGCCCTTGCCTAGCCTCAAAGCAGTGCCAATACAGACATATGCTCCGGGCCCACTCGCACGCCAGGCACAGACCAGCTCCCAAAGCGCAATCATCCACCAATGTCGCCCACACTGTAGCTCTAAGCCTTAGGGCTGTTGCCTGATCCTCACCTTCCCTTGACAGCGCTTTCACAGCCAAACACACTGGGGCCGTCTGCCCTCGCCTTGCCTCCCAGCACTCCCAAAGCTAACACACATTTCGCAAGCTCCTTCTCACTCTCGGTACAGACCAGCTCCCAAACCCCAAACGCCCAGCAATTTCTGCCACACTCTGCGCGTCAGGGCTGAGAGCTCTTTGCTGGTCCTCGCCTGCCCTTGCCATCGCTTTCGCAGCCACACCAACACTGCGGCTTCTGCGCTCGCCGCCTCCCAGCACTCCCAACACGCATTCTCAAGCTCACTCTCGCTCCAGGCTTACGCCACCTCCACAGTGGTGCAAATTTCCAGCGATTCTCCTACGACTCAGGCCTGCGGGTAAAGAGCTCTTGCTATTCCTCAACTTGCCTTGGCAGCGCTTTCGCAGCCAAACACACACTCTGGCCGTCAGCCCTTGAAACATTCCCAAGCTCAATCTCACTCTCGGCACGCACCAGCTCCCAATAGTACAATCATCCACCAAGTTCTCCCACACCAGAGGCCTACAGCTTAAAGAGCTCGTGCCGGTCCTCCCCTTCCCTTGCCATCGCTTTCGCAACCAAACGCGCTCTGGCCATCTGCCCTTGCCTAGCCTCAAAGCAGTGCCAATACAGACATATGCTCCGGGCCCACTCGCACGCCAGGCACAGACCAGCTCCCAAAGCGCAATCATCCACCAATGTCGCCCACACTGTAGCTCTAAGCCTTAGGGCTGTTGCCTGATCCTCACCTTCCCTTGACAGCGCTTTCACAGCCAAACACACTGGGGCCGTCTGCCCTCGCCTTGCCTCCCAGCACTCCCAAAGCTAACACACATTTCGCAAGCTCCTTCTCACTCTCGGTACAGACCAGCTCCCAAACCCCAAACGCCCAGCAATTTCTGCCACACTCTGCGCGTCAGGGCTGAGAGCTCTTTGCTGGTCCTCGCCTGCCCTTGCCATCGCTTTCGCAGCCACACCAACACTGCGGCTTCTGCGCTCGCCGCCTCCCAGCACTCCCAACACGCATTCTCAAGCTCACTCTCGCTCCAGGCTTACGCCACCTCCACAGTGGTGCAAATTTCCAGCGATTCTCCTACGACTCAGGCCTGCGGGTAAAGAGCTCTTGCTATTCCTCAACTTGCCTTGGCAGCGCTTTCGCAGCCAAACACACACTCTGGCCGTCAGCCCTTGAAACATTCCCAAGCTCAATCTCACTCTCGGCACGCACCAGCTCCCAATAGTACAATCATCCACCAAGTTCTCCCACACCAGAGGCCTACAGCTTAAAGAGCTCGTGCCGGTCCTCCCCTTCCCTTGCCATCGCTTTCGCAACCAAACGCGCTCTGGCCATCTGCCCTTGCCTAGCCTCAAAGCAGTGCCAATACAGACATATGCTCCGGGCCCACTCGCACGCCAGGCACAGACCAGCTCCCAAAGCGCAATCATCCACCAATGTCGCCCACACTGTAGCTCTAAGCCTTAGGGCTGTTGCCTGATCCTCACCTTCCCTTGACAGCGCTTTCACAGGCAAACACACTGGGGCCGTCTGCCCTCGCCTTGCCTCCCAGCACTCCCAAAGCTAACACACATTTCGCAAGCTCCTTCTCACTCTCGGTACAGACCAGCTCCCAAACCCCAAACGCCCAGCAATTTCTGCCACACTCTGCGCGTCAGGGCTGAGAGCTCTTTGCTGGTCCTCGCCTGCCCTTGCCATCGCTTTCGCAGCCACACCAACACTGCGGCTTCTGCGCTCGCCGCCTCCCAGCACTCCCAACACGCATTCTCAAGCTCACTCTCGCTCCAGGCTTACGCCACCTCCACAGTGGTGCAAATTTCCAGCGATTCTCCTACGACTCAGGCCTGCGGGTAAAGAGCTCTTGCTATTCCTCAACTTGCCTTGGCAGCGCTTTCGCAGCCAAACACACACTCTGGCCGTCAGCCCTTGAAACATTCCCAAGCTCAATCTCACTCTCGGCACGCACCAGCTCCCAATAGTACAATCATCCACCAAGTTCTCCCACACCAGAGGCCTACAGCTTAAAGAGCTCGTGCCGGTCCTCCCCTTCCCTTGCCATCGCTTTCGCAACCAAACGCGCTCTGGCCATCTGCCCTTGCCTAGCCTCAAAGCAGTGCCAATACAGACATATGCTCCGGGCCCACTCGCACGCCAGGCACAGACCAGCTCCCAAAGCGCAATCATCCACCAATGTCGCCCACACTGTAGCTCTAAGCCTTAGGGCTGTTGCCTGATCCTCACCTTCCCTTGACAGCGCTTTCACAGCCAAACACACTGGGGCCGTCTGCCCTCGCCTTGCCTCCCAGCACTCCCAAAGCTAACACACATTTCGCAAGCTCCTTCTCACTCTCGGTACAGACCAGCTCCCAAACCCCAAACGCCCAGCAATTTCTGCCACACTCTGCGCGTCAGGGCTGAGAGCTCTTTGCTGGTCCTCGCCTGCCCTTGCCATCGCTTTCGCAGCCACACCAACACTGCGGCTTCTGCGCTCGCCGCCTCCCAGCACTCCCAACACGCATTCTCAAGCTCACTCTCGCTCCAGGCTTACGCCACCTCCACAGTGGTGCAAATTTCCAGCGATTCTCCTACGACTCAGGCCTGCGGGTAAAGAGCTCTTGCTATTCCTCAACTTGCCTTGGCAGCGCTTTCGCAGCCAAACACACACTCTGGCCGTCAGCCCTTGAAACATTCCCAAGCTCAATCTCACTCTCGGCACGCACCAGCTCCCAATAGTACAATCATCCACCAAGTTCTCCCACACCAGAGGCCTACAGCTTAAAGAGCTCGTGCCGGTCCTCCCCTTCCCTTGCCATCGCTTTCGCAACCAAACGCGCTCTGGCCATCTGCCCTTGCCTAGCCTCAAAGCAGTGCCAATACCGACATATGCTCCGGGCCCACTCGCACGCCAGGCACAGACCAGCTCCCAAAGCGCAATCATCCACCAATGTCGCCCACACTGTAGCTCTAAGCCTTAGGGCTGTTGCCTGATCCTCACCTTCCCTTGACAGCGCTTTCACAGCCAAACACACTGGGGCCGTCTGCCCTCGCCTTGCCTCCCAGCACTCCCAAAGCTAACACACATTTCGCAAGCTCCTTCTCACTCTCGGTACAGACCAGCTCCCAAACCCCAAACGCCCAGCAATTTCTGCCACACTCTGCGCGTCAGGGCTGAGAGCTCTTTGCTGGTCCTCGCCTGCCCTTGCCATCGCTTTCGCAGCCACACCAACACTGCGGCTTCTGCGCTCGCCGCCTCCCAGCACTCCCAACACGCATTCTCAAGCTCACTCTCGCTCCAGGCTTACGCCACCTCCACAGTGGTGCAAATTTCCAGCGATTCTCCTACGACTCAGGCCTGCGGGTAAAGAGCTCTTGCTATTCCTCAACTTGCCTTGGCAGCGCTTTCGCAGCCAAACACACACTCTGGCCGTCAGCCCTTGAAACATTCCCAAGCTCAATCTCACTCTCGGCACGCACCAGCTCCCAATAGTACAATCATCCACCAAGTTCTCCCACACCAGAGGCCTACAGCTTAAAGAGCTCGTGCCGGTCCTCCCCTTCCCTTGCCATCGCTTTCGCAACCAAACGCGCTCTGGCCATCTGCCCTTGCCTAGCCTCAAAGCAGTGCCAATACAGACATATGCTCCGGGCCCACTCGCACGCCAGGCACAGACCAGCTCCCAAAGCGCAATCATCCACCAATGTCGCCCACACTGTAGCTCTAAGCCTTAGGGCTGTTGCCTGATCCTCACCTTCCCTTGACAGCGCTTTCACAGCCAAACACACTGGGGCCGTCTGCCCTCGCCTTGCCTCCCAGCACTCCCAAAGCTAACACACATTTCGCAAGCTCCTTCTCACTCTCGGTACAGACCAGCTCCCAAACCCCAAACGCCCAGCAATTTCTGCCACACTCTGCGCGTCAGGGCTGAGAGCTCTTTGCTGGTCCTCGCCTGCCCTTGCCATCGCTTTCGCAGCCACACCAACACTGCGGCTTCTGCGCTCGCCGCCTCCCAGCACTCCCAACACGCATTCTCAAGCTCACTCTCGCTCCAGGCTTACGCCACCTCCACAGTGGTGCAAATTTCCAGCGATTCTCCTACGACTCAGGCCTGCGGGTAAAGAGCTCTTGCTATTCCTCAACTTGCCTTGGCAGCGCTTTCGCAGCCAAACACACACTCTGGCCGTCAGCCCTTGAAACATTCCCAAGCTCAATCTCACTCTCGGCACGCACCAGCTCCCAATAGTACAATCATCCACCAAGTTCTCCCACACCAGAGGCCTACAGCTTAAAGAGCTCGTGCCGGTCCTCCCCTTCCCTTGCCATCGCTTTCGCAACCAAACGCGCTCTGGCCATCTGCCCTTGCCTAGCCTCAAAGCAGCGCCAATACAGACATATGCTCCGGGCCCACTCGCACGCCAGGCACAGACCAGCTCCCAAAGCGCAATCATCCACCAATGTCGCCCACACTGTAGCTCTAAGCCTTAGGGCTGTTGCCTGATCCTCACCTTCCCTTGACAGCGCTTTCACAGCCAAACACACTGGGGCCGTCTGCCCTCGCCTTGCCTCCCAGCACTCCCAAAGCTAACACACATTTCGCAAGCTCCTTCTCACTCTCGGTACAGACCAGCTCCCAAACCCCAAACGCCCAGCAATTTCTGCCACACTCTGCGCGTCAGGGCTGAGAGCTCTTTGCTGGTCCTCGCCTGCCCTTGCCATCGCTTTCGCAGCCACACCAACACTGCGGCTTCTGCGCTCGCCGCCTCCCAGCACTCCCAACACGCATTCTCAAGCTCACTCTCGCTCCAGGCTTACGCCACCTCCACAGTGGTGCAAATTTCCAGCGATTCTCCTACGACTCAGGCCTGCGGGTAAAGAGCTCTTGCTATTCCTCAACTTGCCTTGGCAGCGCTTTCGCAGCCAAACACACACTCTGGCCGTCAGCCCTTGAAACATTCCCAAGCTCAATCTCACTCTCGGCACGCACCAGCTCCCAATAGTACAATCATCCACCAAGTTCTCCCACACCAGAGGCCTACAGCTTAAAGAGCTCGTGCCGGTCCTCCCCTTCCCTTGCCATCGCTTTCGCAACCAAACGCGCTCTGGCCATCTGCCCTTGCCTAGCCTCAAAGCAGTGCCAATACAGACATATGCTCCGGGCCCACTCGCACGCCAGGCACAGACCAGCTCCCAAAGCGCAATCATCCACCAATGTCGCCCACACTGTAGCTCTAAGCCTTAGGGCTGTTGCCTGATCCTCACCTTCCCTTGACAGCGCTTTCACAGCCAAACACACTGGGGCCGTCTGCCCTCGCCTTGCCTCCCAGCACTCCCAAAGCTAACACACATTTCGCAAGCTCCTTCTCACTCTCGGTACAGACCAGCTCCCAAACCCCAAACGCCCAGCAATTTCTGCCACACTCTGCGCGTCAGGGCTGAGAGCTCTTTGCTGGTCCTCGCCTGCCCTTGCCATCGCTTTCGCAGCCACACCAACACTGCGGCTTCTGCGCTCGCCGCCTCCCAGCACTCCCAACACGCATTCTCAAGCTCACTCTCGCTCCAGGCTTACGCCACCTCCACAGTGGTGCAAATTTCCAGCGATTCTCCTACGACTCAGGCCTGCGGGTAAAGAGCTCTTGCTATTCCTCAACTTGCCTTGGCAGCGCTTTCGCAGCCAAACACACACTCTGGCCGTCAGCCCTTGAAACATTCCCAAGCTCAATCTCACTCTCGGCACGCACCAGCTCCCAATAGTACAATCATCCACCAAGTTCTCCCACACCAGAGGCCTACAGCTTAAAGAGCTCGTGCCGGTCCTCCCCTTCCCTTGCCATCGCTTTCGCAACCAAACGCGCTCTGGCCATCTGCCCTTGCCTAGCCTCAAAGCAGTGCCAATACCGACATATGCTCCGGGCCCACTCGCACGCCAGGCACAGACCAGCTCCCAAAGCGCAATCATCCACCAATGTCGCCCACACTGTAGCTCTAAGCCTTAGGGCTGTTGCCTGATCCTCACCTTCCCTTGACAGCGCTTTCACAGCCAAACACACTGGGGCCGTCTGCCCTCGCCTTGCCTCCCAGCACTCCCAAAGCTAACACACATTTCGCAAGCTCCTTCTCACTCTCGGTACAGACCAGCTCCCAAACCCCAAACGCCCAGCAATTTCTGCCACACTCTGCGCGTCAGGGCTGAGAGCTCTTTGCTGGTCCTCGCCTGCCCTTGCCATCGCTTTCGCAGCCACACCAACACTGCGGCTTCTGCGCTCGCCGCCTCCCAGCACTCCCAACACGCATTCTCAAGCTCACTCTCGCTCCAGGCTTACGCCACCTCCACAGTGGTGCAAATTTCCAGCGATTCTCCTACGACTCAGGCCTGCGGGTAAAGAGCTCTTGCTATTCCTCAACTTGCCTTGGCAGCGCTTTCGCAGCCAAACACACACTCTGGCCGTCAGCCCTTGAAACATTCCCAAGCTCAATCTCACTCTCGGCACGCACCAGCTCCCAATAGTACAATCATCCACCAAGTTCTCCCACACCAGAGGCCTACAGCTTAAAGAGCTCGTGCCGGTCCTCCCCTTCCCTTGCCATCGCTTTCGCAACCAAACGCGCTCTGGCCATCTGCCCTTGCCTAGCCTCAAAGCAGTGCCAATACAGACATATGCTCCGGGCCCACTCGCACGCCAGGCACAGACCAGCTCCCAAAGCGCAATCATCCACCAATGTCGCCCACACTGTAGCTCTAAGCCTTAGGGCTGTTGCCTGATCCTCACCTTCCCTTGACAGCGCTTTCACAGCCAAACACACTGGGGCCGTCTGCCCTCGCCTTGCCTCCCAGCACTCCCAAAGCTAACACACATTTCGCAAGCTCCTTCTCACTCTCGGTACAGACCAGCTCCCAAACCCCAAACGCCCAGCAATTTCTGCCACACTCTGCGCGTCAGGGCTGAGAGCTCTTTGCTGGTCCTCGCCTGCCCTTGCCATCGCTTTCGCAGCCACACCAACACTGCGGCTTCTGCGCTCGCCGCCTCCCAGCACTCCCAACACGCATTCTCAAGCTCACTCTCGCTCCAGGCTTACGCCACCTCCACAGTGGTGCAAATTTCCAGCGATTCTCCTACGACTCAGGCCTGCGGGTAAAGAGCTCTTGCTATTCCTCAACTTGCCTTGGCAGCGCTTTCGCAGCCAAACACACACTCTGGCCGTCAGCCCTTGAAACATTCCCAAGCTCAATCTCACTCTCGGCACGCACCAGCTCCCAATAGTACAATCATCCACCAAGTTCTCCCACACCAGAGGCCTACAGCTTAAAGAGCTCGTGCCGGTCCTCCCCTTCCCTTGCCATCGCTTTCGCAACCAAACGCGCTCTGGCCATCTGCCCTTGCCTAGCCTCAAAGCAGCGCCAATACAGACATATGCTCCGGGCCCACTCGCACGCCAGGCACAGACCAGCTCCCAAAGCGCAATCATCCACCAATGTCGCCCACACTGTAGCTCTAAGCCTTAGGGCTGTTGCCTGATCCTCACCTTCCCTTGACAGCGCTTTCACAGCCAAACACACTGGGGCCGTCTGCCCTCGCCTTGCCTCCCAGCACTCCCAAAGCTAACACACATTTCGCAAGCTCCTTCTCACTCTCGGTACAGACCAGCTCCCAAACCCCAAACGCCCAGCAATTTCTGCCACACTCTGCGCGTCAGGGCTGAGAGCTCTTTGCTGGTCCTCGCCTGCCCTTGCCATCGCTTTCGCAGCCACACCAACACTGCGGCTTCTGCGCTCGCCGCCTCCCAGCACTCCCAACACGCATTCTCAAGCTCACTCTCGCTCCAGGCTTACGCCACCTCCACAGTGGTGCAAATTTCCAGCGATTCTCCTACGACTCAGGCCTGCGGGTAAAGAGCTCTTGCTATTCCTCAACTTGCCTTGGCAGCGCTTTCGCAGCCAAACACACACTCTGGCCGTCAGCCCTTGAAACATTCCCAAGCTCAATCTCACTCTCGGCACGCACCAGCTCCCAATAGTACAATCATCCACCAAGTTCTCCCACACCAGAGGCCTACAGCTTAAAGAGCTCGTGCCGGTCCTCCCCTTCCCTTGCCATCGCTTTCGCAACCAAACGCGCTCTGGCCATCTGCCCTTGCCTAGCCTCAAAGCAGTGCCAATACAGACATATGCTCCGGGCCCACTCGCACGCCAGGCACAGACCAGCTCCCAAAGCGCAATCATCCACCAATGTCGCCCACACTGTAGCTCTAAGCCTTAGGGCTGTTGCCTGATCCTCACCTTCCCTTGACAGCGCTTTCACAGCCAAACACACTGGGGCCGTCTGCCCTCGCCTTGCCTCCCAGCACTCCCAAAGCTAACACACATTTCGCAAGCTCCTTCTCACTCTCGGTACAGACCAGCTCCCAAACCCCAAACGCCCAGCAATTTCTGCCACACTCTGCGCGTCAGGGCTGAGAGCTCTTTGCTGGTCCTCGCCTGCCCTTGCCATCGCTTTCGCAGCCACACCAACACTGCGGCTTCTGCGCTCGCCGCCTCCCAGCACTCCCAACACGCATTCTCAAGCTCACTCTCGCTCCAGGCTTACGCCACCTCCACAGTGGTGCAAATTTCCAGCGATTCTCCTACGACTCAGGCCTGCGGGTAAAGAGCTCTTGCTATTCCTCAACTTGCCTTGGCAGCGCTTTCGCAGCCAAACACACACTCTGGCCGTCAGCCCTTGAAACATTCCCAAGCTCAATCTCACTCTCGGCACGCACCAGCTCCCAATAGTACAATCATCCACCAAGTTCTCCCACACCAGAGGCCTACAGCTTAAAGAGCTCGTGCCGGTCCTCCCCTTCCCTTGCCATCGCTTTCGCAACCAAACGCGCTCTGGCCATCTGCCCTTGCCTAGCCTCAAAGCAGTGCCAATACAGACATATGCTCCGGGCCCACTCGCACGCCAGGCACAGACCAGCTCCCAAAGCGCAATCATCCACCAATGTCGCCCACACTGTAGCTCTAAGCCTTAGGGCTGTTGCCTGATCCTCACCTTCCCTTGACAGCGCTTTCACAGCCAAACACACTGGGGCCGTCTGCCCTCGCCTTGCCTCCCAGCACTCCCAAAGCTAACACACATTTCGCAAGCTCCTTCTCACTCTCGGTACAGACCAGCTCCCAAACCCCAAACGCCCAGCAATTTCTGCCACACTCTGCGCGTCAGGGCTGAGAGCTCTTTGCTGGTCCTCGCCTGCCCTTGCCATCGCTTTCGCAGCCACACCAACACTGCGGCTTCTGCGCTCGCCGCCTCCCAGCACTCCCAACACGCATTCTCAAGCTCACTCTCGCTCCAGGCTTACGCCACCTCCACAGTGGTGCAAATTTCCAGCGATTCTCCTACGACTCAGGCCTGCGGGTAAAGAGCTCTTGCTATTCCTCAACTTGCCTTGGCAGCGCTTTCGCAGCCAAACACACACTCTGGCCGTCAGCCCTTGAAACATTCCCAAGCTCAATCTCACTCTCGGCACGCACCAGCTCCCAATAGTACAATCATCCACCAAGTTCTCCCACACCAGAGGCCTACAGCTTAAAGAGCTCGTGCCGGTCCTCCCCTTCCCTTGCCATCGCTTTCGCAACCAAACGCGCTCTGGCCATCTGCCCTTGCCTAGCCTCAAAGCAGTGCCAATACAGACATATGCTCCGGGCCCACTCGCACGCCAGGCACAGACCAGCTCCCAAAGCGCAATCATCCACCAATGTCGCCCACACTGTAGCTCTAAGCCTTAGGGCTGTTGCCTGATCCTCACCTTCCCTTGACAGCGCTTTCACAGCCAAACACACTGGGGCCGTCTGCCCTCGCCTTGCCTCCCAGCACTCCCAAAGCTAACACACATTTCGCAAGCTCCTTCTCACTCTCGGTACAGACCAGCTCCCAAACCCCAAACGCCCAGCAATTTCTGCCACACTCTGCGCGTCAGGGCTGAGAGCTCTTTGCTGGTCCTCGCCTGCCCTTGCCATCGCTTTCGCAGCCACACCAACACTGCGGCTTCTGCGCTCGCCGCCTCCCAGCACTCCCAACACGCATTCTCAAGCTCACTCTCGCTCCAGGCTTACGCCACCTCCACAGTGGTGCAAATTTCCAGCGATTCTCCTACGACTCAGGCCTGCGGGTAAAGAGCTCTTGCTATTCCTCAACTTGCCTTGGCAGCGCTTTCGCAGCCAAACACACACTCTGGCCGTCAGCCCTTGAAACATTCCCAAGCTCAATCTCACTCTCGGCACGCACCAGCTCCCAATAGTACAATCATCCACCAAGTTCTCCCACACCAGAGGCCTACAGCTTAAAGAGCTCGTGCCGGTCCTCCCCTTCCCTTGCCATCGCTTTCGCAACCAAACGCGCTCTGGCCATCTGCCCTTGCCTAGCCTCAAAGCAGTGCCAATACAGACATATGCTCCGGGCCCACTCGCACGCCAGGCACAGACCAGCTCCCAAAGCGCAATCATCCACCAATGTCGCCCACACTGTAGCTCTAAGCCTTAGGGCTGTTGCCTGATCCTCACCTTCCCTTGACAGCGCTTTCACAGCCAAACACACTGGGGCCGTCTGCCCTCGCCTTGCCTCCCAGCACTCCCAAAGCTAACACACATTTCGCAAGCTCCTTCTCACTCTCGGTACAGACCAGCTCCCAAACCCCAAACGCCCAGCAATTTCTGCCACACTCTGCGCGTCAGGGCTGAGAGCTCTTTGCTGGTCCTCGCCTGCCCTTGCCATCGCTTTCGCAGCCACACCAACACTGCGGCTTCTGCGCTCGCCGCCTCCCAGCACTCCCAACACGCATTCTCAAGCTCACTCTCGCTCCAGGCTTACGCCACCTCCACAGTGGTGCAAATTTCCAGCGATTCTCCTACGACTCAGGCCTGCGGGTAAAGAGCTCTTGCTATTCCTCAACTTGCCTTGGCAGCGCTTTCGCAGCCAAACACACACTCTGGCCGTCAGCCCTTGAAACATTCCCAAGCTCAATCTCACTCTCTGCACGCACCAGCTCCCAATAGTACAATCATCCACCAAGTTCTCCCACACCAGAGGCCTACAGCTTAAAGAGCTCGTGCCGGTCCTCCCCTTCCCTTGCCATCGCTTTCGCAACCAAACGCGCTCTGGCCATCTGCCCTTGCCTAGCCTCAAAGCAGTGCCAATACAGACATATGCTCCGGGCCCACTCGCACGCCAGGCACAGACCAGCTCCCAAAGCGCAATCATCCACCAATGTCGCCCACACTGTAGCTCTAAGCCTTAGGGCTGTTGCCTGATCCTCACCTTCCCTTGACAGCGCTTTCACAGCCAAACACACTGGGGCCGTCTGCCCTCGCCTTGCCTCCCAGCACTCCCAAAGCTAACACACATTTCGCAAGCTCCTTCTCACTCTCGGTACAGACCAGCTCCCAAACCCCAAACGCCCAGCAATTTCTGCCACACTCTGCGCGTCAGGGCTGAGAGCTCTTTGCTGGTCCTCGCCTGCCCTTGCCATCGCTTTCGCAGCCACACCAACACTGCGGCTTCTGCGCTCGCCGCCTCCCAGCACTCCCAACACGCATTCTCAAGCTCACTCTCGCTCCAGGCTTACGCCACCTCCACAGTGGTGCAAATTTCCAGCGATTCTCCTACGACTCAGGCCTGCGGGTAAAGAGCTCTTGCTATTCCTCAACTTGCCTTGGCAGCGCTTTCGCAGCCAAACACACACTCTGGCCGTCAGCCCTTGAAACATTCCCAAGCTCAATCTCACTCTCGGCACGCACCAGCTCCCAATAGTACAATCATCCACCAAGTTCTCCCACACCAGAGGCCTACAGCTTAAAGAGCTCGTGCCGGTCCTCCCCTTCCCTTGCCATCGCTTTCGCAACCAAACGCGCTCTGGCCATCTGCCCTTGCCTAGCCTCAAAGCAGTGCCAATACAGACATATGCTCCGGGCCCACTCGCACGCCAGGCACAGACCAGCTCCCAAAGCGCAATCATCCACCAATGTCGCCCACACTGTAGCTCTAAGCCTTAGGGCTGTTGCCTGATCCTCACCTTCCCTTGACAGCGCTTTCACAGCCAAACACACTGGGGCCGTCTGCCCTCGCCTTGCCTCCCAGCACTCCCAAAGCTAACACACATTTCGCAAGCTCCTTCTCACTCTCGGTACAGACCAGCTCCCAAACCCCAAACGCCCAGCAATTTCTGCCACACTCTGCGCGTCAGGGCTGAGAGCTCTTTGCTGGTCCTCGCCTGCCCTTGCCATCGCTTTCGCAGCCACACCAACACTGCGGCTTCTGCGCTCGCCGCCTCCCAGCACTCCCAACACGCATTCTCAAGCTCACTCTCGCTCCAGGCTTACGCCACCTCCACAGTGGTGCAAATTTCCAGCGATTCTCCTACGACTCAGGCCTGCGGGTAAAGAGCTCTTGCTATTCCTCAACTTGCCTTGGCAGCGCTTTCGCAGCCAAACACACACTCTGGCCGTCAGCCCTTGAAACATTCCCAAGCTCAATCTCACTCTCGGCACGCACCAGCTCCCAATAGTACAATCATCCACCAAGTTCTCCCACACCAGAGGCCTACAGCTTAAAGAGCTCGTGCCGGTCCTCCCCTTCCCTTGCCATCGCTTTCGCAACCAAACGCGCTCTGGCCATCTGCCCTTGCCTAGCCTCAAAGCAGTGCCAATACAGACATATGCTCCGGGCCCACTCGCACGCCAGGCACAGACCAGCTCCCAAAGCGCAATCATCCACCAATGTCGCCCACACTGTAGCTCTAAGCCTTAGGGCTGTTGCCTGATCCTCACCTTCCCTTGACAGCGCTTTCACAGCCAAACACACTGGGGCCGTCTGCCCTCGCCTTGCCTCCCAGCACTCCCAAAGCTAACACACATTTCGCAAGCTCCTTCTCACTCTCGGTACAGACCAGCTCCCAAACCCCAAACGCCCAGCAATTTCTGCCACACTCTGCGCGTCAGGGCTGAGAGCTCTTTGCTGGTCCTCGCCTGCCCTTGCCATCGCTTTCGCAGCCACACCAACACTGCGGCTTCTGCGCTCGCCGCCTCCCAGCACTCCCAACACGCATTCTCAAGCTCACTCTCGCTCCAGGCTTACGCCACCTCCACAGTGGTGCAAATTTCCAGCGATTCTCCTACGACTCAGGCCTGCGGGTAAAGAGCTCTTGCTATTCCTCAACTTGCCTTGGCAGCGCTTTCGCAGCCAAACACACACTCTGGCCGTCAGCCCTTGAAACATTCCCAAGCTCAATCTCACTCTCGGCACGCACCAGCTCCCAATAGTACAATCATCCACCAAGTTCTCCCACACCAGAGGCCTACAGCTTAAAGAGCTCGTGCCGGTCCTCCCCTTCCCTTGCCATCGCTTTCGCAACCAAACGCGCTCTGGCCATCTGCCCTTGCCTAGCCTCAAAGCAGTGCCAATACAGACATATGCTCCGGGCCCACTCGCACGCCAGGCACAGACCAGCTCCCAAAGCGCAATCATCCACCAATGTCGCCCACACTGTAGCTCTAAGCCTTAGGGCTGTTGCCTGATCCTCACCTTCCCTTGACAGCGCTTTCACAGCCAAACACACTGGGGCCGTCTGCCCTCGCCTTGCCTCCCAGCACTCCCAAAGCTAACACACATTTCGCAAGCTCCTTCTCACTCTCGGTACAGACCAGCTCCCAAACCCCAAACGCCCAGCAATTTCTGCCACACTCTGCGCGTCAGGGCTGAGAGCTCTTTGCTGGTCCTCGCCTGCCCTTGCCATCGCTTTCGCAGCCACACCAACACTGCGGCTTCTGCGCTCGCCGCCTCCCAGCACTCCCAACACGCATTCTCAAGCTCACTCTCGCTCCAGGCTTACGCCACCTCCACAGTGGTGCAAATTTCCAGCGATTCTCCTACGACTCAGGCCTGCGGGTAAAGAGCTCTTGCTATTCCTCAACTTGCCTTGGCAGCGCTTTCGCAGCCAAACACACACTCTGGCCGTCAGCCCTTGAAACATTCCCAAGCTCAATCTCACTCTCGGCACGCACCAGCTCCCAATAGTACAATCATCCACCAAGTTCTCCCACACCAGAGGCCTACAGCTTAAAGAGCTCGTGCCGGTCCTCCCCTTCCCTTGCCATCGCTTTCGCAACCAAACGCGCTCTGGCCATCTGCCCTTGCCTAGCCTCAAAGCAGTGCCAATACAGACATATGCTCCGGGCCCACTCGCACGCCAGGCACAGACCAGCTCCCAAAGCGCAATCATCCACCAATGTCGCCCACACTGTAGCTCTAAGCCTTAGGGCTGTTGCCTGATCCTCACCTTCCCTTGACAGCGCTTTCACAGCCAAACACACTGGGGCCGTCTGCCCTCGCCTTGCCTCCCAGCACTCCCAAAGCTAACACACATTTCGCAAGCTCCTTCTCACTCTCGGTACAGACCAGCTCCCAAACCCCAAACGCCCAGCAATTTCTGCCACACTCTGCGCGTCAGGGCTGAGAGCTCTTTGCTGGTCCTCGCCTGCCCTTGCCATCGCTTTCGCAGCCACACCAACACTGCGGCTTCTGCGCTCGCCGCCTCCCAGCACTCCCAACACGCATTCTCAAGCTCACTCTCGCTCCAGGCTTACGCCACCTCCACAGTGGTGCAAATTTCCAGCGATTCTCCTACGACTCAGGCCTGCGGGTAAAGAGCTCTTGCTATTCCTCAACTTGCCTTGGCAGCGCTTTCGCAGCCAAACACACACTCTGGCCGTCAGCCCTTGAAACATTCCCAAGCTCAATCTCACTCTCGGCACGCACCAGCTCCCAATAGTACAATCATCCACCAAGTTCTCCCACACCAGAGGCCTACAGCTTAAAGAGCTCGTGCCGGTCCTCCCCTTCCCTTGCCATCGCTTTCGCAACCAAACGCGCTCTGGCCATCTGCCCTTGCCTAGCCTCAAAGCAGCGCCAATACAGACATATGCTCCGGGCCCACTCGCACGCCAGGCACAGACCAGCTCCCAAAGCGCAATCATCCACCAATGTCGCCCACACTGTAGCTCTAAGCCTTAGGGCTGTTGCCTGATCCTC
Organism: Pelecanus crispus; assembly: GCF_030463565.1. Taxonomy (NCBI): domain Eukaryota; kingdom Metazoa; phylum Chordata; class Aves; order Pelecaniformes; family Pelecanidae; genus Pelecanus; species Pelecanus crispus. The sequence continues at coordinate 11,775 of NW_027461501.1, read as the reverse complement.
ACCTTCCCTTGACAGCGCTTTCACAGCCAAACACACTGGGGCCGTCTGCCCTCGCCTTGCCTCCCAGCACTCCCAAAGCTAACACACATTTCGCAAGCTCCTTCTCACTCTCGGTACAGACCAGCTCCCAAACCCCAAACGCCCAGCAATTTCTGCCACACTCTGCGCGTCAGGGCTGAGAGCTCTTTGCTGGTCCTCGCCTGCCCTTGCCATCGCTTTCGCAGCCACACCAACACTGCGGCTTCTGCGCTCGCCGCCTCCCAGCACTCCCAACACGCATTCTCAAGCTCACTCTCGCTCCAGGCTTACGCCACCTCCACAGTGGTGCAAATTTCCAGCGATTCTCCTACGACTCAGGCCTGCGGGTAAAGAGCTCTTGCTATTCCTCAACTTGCCTTGGCAGCGCTTTCGCAGCCAAACACACACTCTGGCCGTCAGCCCTTGAAACATTCCCAAGCTCAATCTCACTCTCGGCACGCACCAGCTCCCAATAGTACAATCATCCACCAAGTTCTCCCACACCAGAGGCCTACAGCTTAAAGAGCTCGTGCCGGTCCTCCCCTTCCCTTGCCATCGCTTTCGCAACCAAACGCGCTCTGGCCATCTGCCCTTGCCTAGCCTCAAAGCAGTGCCAATACAGACATATGCTCCGGGCCCACTCGCACGCCAGGCACAGACCAGCTCCCAAAGCGCAATCATCCACCAATGTCGCCCACACTGTAGCTCTAAGCCTTAGGGCTGTTGCCTGATCCTCACCTTCCCTTGACAGCGCTTTCACAGCCAAACACACTGGGGCCGTCTGCCCTCGCCTTGCCTCCCAGCACTCCCAAAGCTAACACACATTTCGCAAGCTCCTTCTCACTCTCGGTACAGACCAGCTCCCAAACCCCAAACGCCCAGCAATTTCTGCCACACTCTGCGCGTCAGGGCTGAGAGCTCTTTGCTGGTCCTCGCCTGCCCTTGCCATCGCTTTCGCAGCCACACCAACACTGCGGCTTCTGCGCTCGCTGCCTCCCAGCACTCCCAACACGCATTCTCAAGCTCACTCTCGCTCCAGGCTTACGCCACCTCCACAGTGGTGCAAATTTCCAGCGATTCTCCTACGACTCAGGCCTGCGGGTAAAGAGCTCTTGCTATTCCTCAACTTGCCTTGGCAGCGCTTTCGCAGCCAAACACACACTCTGGCCGTCAGCCCTTGAAACATTCCCAAGCTCAATCTCACTCTCGGCACGCACCAGCTCCCAATAGTACAATCATCCACCAAGTTCTCCCACACCAGAGGCCTACAGCTTAAAGAGCTCGTGCCGGTCCTCCCCTTCCCTTGCCATCGCTTTCGCAACCAAACGCGCTCTGGCCATCTGCCCTTGCCTAGCCTCAAAGCAGTGCCAATACCGACATATGCTCCGGGCCCACTCGCACGCCAGGCACAGACCAGCTCCCAAAGCGCAATCATCCACCAATGTCGCCCACACTGTAGCTCTAAGCCTTAGGGCTGTTGCCTGATCCTCACCTTCCCTTGACAGCGCTTTCACAGCCAAACACACTGGGGCCGTCTGCCCTCGCCTTGCCTCCCAGCACTCCCAAAGCTAACACACATTTCGCAAGCTCCTTCTCACTCTCGGTACAGACCAGCTCCCAAACCCCAAACGCCCAGCAATTTCTGCCACACTCTGCGCGTCAGGGCTGAGAGCTCTTTGCTGGTCCTCGCCTGCCCTTGCCATCGCTTTCGCAGCCACACCAACACTGCGGCTTCTGCGCTCGCCGCCTCCCAGCACTCCCAACACGCATTCTCAAGCTCACTCTCGCTCCAGGCTTACGCCACCTCCACAGTGGTGCAAATTTCCAGCGATTCTCCTACGACTCAGGCCTGCGGGTAAAGAGCTCTTGCTATTCCTCAACTTGCCTTGGCAGCGCTTTCGCAGCCAAACACACACTCTGGCCGTCAGCCCTTGAAACATTCCCAAGCTCAATCTCACTCTCGGCACGCACCAGCTCCCAATAGTACAATCATCCACCAAGTTCTCCCACACCAGAGGCCTACAGCTTAAAGAGCTCGTGCCGGTCCTCCCCTTCCCTTGCCATCGCTTTCGCAACCAAACGCGCTCTGGCCATCTGCCCTTGCCTAGCCTCAAAGCAGTGCCAATACAGACATATGCTCCGGGCCCACTCGCACGCCAGGCACAGACCAGCTCCCAAAGCGCAATCATCCACCAATGTCGCCCACACTGTAGCTCTAAGCCTTAGGGCTGTTGCCTGATCCTCACCTTCCCTTGACAGCGCTTTCACAGCCAAACACACTGGGGCCGTCTGCCCTCGCCTTGCCTCCCAGCACTCCCAAAGCTAACACACATTTCGCAAGCTCCTTCTCACTCTCGGTACAGACCAGCTCCCAAACCCCAAACGCCCAGCAATTTCTGCCACACTCTGCGCGTCAGGGCTGAGAGCTCTTTGCTGGTCCTCGCCTGCCCTTGCCATCGCTTTCGCAGCCACACCAACACTGCGGCTTCTGCGCTCGCCGCCTCCCAGCACTCCCAACACGCATTCTCAAGCTCACTCTCGCTCCAGGCTTACGCCACCTCCACAGTGGTGCAAATTTCCAGCGATTCTCCTACGACTCAGGCCTGCGGGTAAAGAGCTCTTGCTATTCCTCAACTTGCCTTGGCAGCGCTTTCGCAGCCAAACACACACTCTGGCCGTCAGCCCTTGAAACATTCCCAAGCTCAATCTCACTCTCGGCACGCACCAGCTCCCAATAGTACAATCATCCACCAAGTTCTCCCACACCAGAGGCCTACAGCTTAAAGAGCTCGTGCCGGTCCTCCCCTTCCCTTGCCATCGCTTTCGCAACCAAACGCGCTCTGGCCATCTGCCCTTGCCTAGCCTCAAAGCAGTGCCAATACAGACATATGCTCCGGGCCCACTCGCACGCCAGGCACAGACCAGCTCCCAAAGCGCAATCATCCACCAATGTCGCCCACACTGTAGCTCTAAGCCTTAGGGCTGTTGCCTGATCCTCACCTTCCCTTGACAGCGCTTTCACAGCCAAACACACTGGGGCCGTCTGCCCTCGCCTTGCCTCCCAGCACTCCCAAAGCTAACACACATTTCGCAAGCTCCTTCTCACTCTCGGTACAGACCAGCTCCCAAACCCCAAACGCCCAGCAATTTCTGCCACACTCTGCGCGTCAGGGCTGAGAGCTCTTTGCTGGTCCTCGCCTGCCCTTGCCATCGCTTTCGCAGCCACACCAACACTGCGGCTTCTGCGCTCGCCGCCTCCCAGCACTCCCAACACGCATTCTCAAGCTCACTCTCGCTCCAGGCTTACGCCACCTCCACAGTGGTGCAAATTTCCAGCGATTCTCCTACGACTCAGGCCTGCGGGTAAAGAGCTCTTGCTATTCCTCAACTTGCCTTGGCAGCGCTTTCGCAGCCAAACACACACTCTGGCCGTCAGCCCTTGAAACATTCCCAAGCTCAATCTCACTCTCGGCACGCACCAGCTCCCAATAGTACAATCATCCACCAAGTTCTCCCACACCAGAGGCCTACAGCTTAAAGAGCTCGTGCCGGTCCTCCCCTTCCCTTGCCATCGCTTTCGCAACCAAACGCGCTCTGGCCATCTGCCCTTGCCTAGCCTCAAAGCAGCGCCAATACAGACATATGCTCCGGGCCCACTCGCACGCCAGGCACAGACCAGCTCCCAAAGCGCAATCATCCACCAATGTCGCCCACACTGTAGCTCTAAGCCTTAGGGCTGTTGCCTGATCCTCACCTTCCCTTGACAGCGCTTTCACAGCCAAACACACTGGGGCCGTCTGCCCTCGCCTTGCCTCCCAGCACTCCCAAAGCTAACACACATTTCGCAAGCTCCTTCTCACTCTCGGTACAGACCAGCTCCCAAACCCCAAACGCCCAGCAATTTCTGCCACACTCTGCGCGTCAGGGCTGAGAGCTCTTTGCTGGTCCTCGCCTGCCCTTGCCATCGCTTTCGCAGCCACACCAACACTGCGGCTTCTGCGCTCGCCGCCTCCCAGCACTCCCAACACGCATTCTCAAGCTCACTCTCGCTCCAGGCTTACGCCACCTCCACAGTGGTGCAAATTTCCAGCGATTCTCCTACGACTCAGGCCTGCGGGTAAAGAGCTCTTGCTATTCCTCAACTTGCCTTGGCAGCGCTTTCGCAGCCAAACACACACTCTGGCCGTCAGCCCTTGAAACATTCCCAAGCTCAATCTCACTCTCGGCACGCACCAGCTCCCAATAGTACAATCATCCACCAAGTTCTCCCACACCAGAGGCCTACAGCTTAAAGAGCTCGTGCCGGTCCTCCCCTTCCCTTGCCATCGCTTTCGCAACCAAACGCGCTCTGGCCATCTGCCCTTGCCTAGCCTCAAAGCAGTGCCAATACAGACATATGCTCCGGGCCCACTCGCACGCCAGGCACAGACCAGCTCCCAAAGCGCAATCATCCACCAATGTCGCCCACACTGTAGCTCTAAGCCTTAGGGCTGTTGCCTGATCCTCACCTTCCCTTGACAGCGCTTTCACAGCCAAACACACTGGGGCCGTCTGCCCTCGCCTTGCCTCCCAGCACTCCCAAAGCTAACACACATTTCGCAAGCTCCTTCTCACTCTCGGTACAGACCAGCTCCCAAACCCCAAACGCCCAGCAATTTCTGCCACACTCTGCGCGTCAGGGCTGAGAGCTCTTTGCTGGTCCTCGCCTGCCCTTGCCATCGCTTTCGCAGCCACACCAACACTGCGGCTTCTGCGCTCGCCGCCTCCCAGCACTCCCAACACGCATTCTCAAGCTCACTCTCGCTCCAGGCTTACGCCACCTCCACAGTGGTGCAAATTTCCAGCGATTCTCCTACGACTCAGGCCTGCGGGTAAAGAGCTCTTGCTATTCCTCAACTTGCCTTGGCAGCGCTTTCGCAGCCAAACACACACTCTGGCCGTCAGCCCTTGAAACATTCCCAAGCTCAATCTCACTCTCGGCACGCACCAGCTCCCAATAGTACAATCATCCACCAAGTTCTCCCACACCAGAGGCCTACAGCTTAAAGAGCTCGTGCCGGTCCTCCCCTTCCCTTGCCATCGCTTTCGCAACCAAACGCGCTCTGGCCATCTGCCCTTGCCTAGCCTCAAAGCAGTGCCAATACAGACATATGCTCCGGGCCCACTCGCACGCCAGGCACAGACCAGCTCCCAAAGCGCAATCATCCACCAATGTCGCCCACACTGTAGCTCTAAGCCTTAGGGCTGTTGCCTGATCCTCACCTTCCCTTGACAGCGCTTTCACAGCCAAACACACTGGGGCCGTCTGCCCTCGCCTTGCCTCCCAGCACTCCCAAAGCTAACACACATTTCGCAAGCTCCTTCTCACTCTCGGTACAGACCAGCTCCCAAACCCCAAACGCCCAGCAATTTCTGCCACACTCTGCGCGTCAGGGCTGAGAGCTCTTTGCTGGTCCTCGCCTGCCCTTGCCATCGCTTTCGCAGCCACACCAACACTGCGGCTTCTGCGCTCGCCGCCTCCCAGCACTCCCAACACGCATTCTCAAGCTCACTCTCGCTCCAGGCTTACGCCACCTCCACAGTGGTGCAAATTTCCAGCGATTCTCCTACGACTCAGGCCTGCGGGTAAAGAGCTCTTGCTATTCCTCAACTTGCCTTGGCAGCGCTTTCGCAGCCAAACACACACTCTGGCCGTCAGCCCTTGAAACATTCCCAAGCTCAATCTCACTCTCGGCACGCACCAGCTCCCAATAGTACAATCATCCACCAAGTTCTCCCACACCAGAGGCCTACAGCTTAAAGAGCTCGTGCCGGTCCTCCCCTTCCCTTGCCATCGCTTTCGCAACCAAACGCGCTCTGGCCATCTGCCCTTGCCTAGCCTCAAAGCAGTGCCAATACAGACATATGCTCCGGGCCCACTCGCACGCCAGGCACAGACCAGCTCCCAAAGCGCAATCATCCACCAATGTCGCCCACACTGTAGCTCTAAGCCTTAGGGCTGTTGCCTGATCCTCACCTTCCCTTGACAGCGCTTTCACAGCCAAACACACTGGGGCCGTCTGCCCTCGCCTTGCCTCCCAGCACTCCCAAAGCTAACACACATTTCGCAAGCTCCTTCTCACTCTCGGTACAGACCAGCTCCCAAACCCCAAACGCCCAGCAATTTCTGCCACACTCTGCGCGTCAGGGCTGAGAGCTCTTTGCTGGTCCTCGCCTGCCCTTGCCATCGCTTTCGCAGCCACACCAACACTGCGGCTTCTGCGCTCGCCGCCTCCCAGCACTCCCAACACGCATTCTCAAGCTCACTCTCGCTCCAGGCTTACGCCACCTCCACAGTGGTGCAAATTTCCAGCGATTCTCCTACGACTCAGGCCTGCGGGTAAAGAGCTCTTGCTATTCCTCAACTTGCCTTGGCAGCGCTTTCGCAGCCAAACACACACTCTGGCCGTCAGCCCTTGAAACATTCCCAAGCTCAATCTCACTCTCGGCACGCACCAGCTCCCAATAGTACAATCATCCACCAAGTTCTCCCACACCAGAGGCCTACAGCTTAAAGAGCTCGTGCCGGTCCTCCCCTTCCCTTGCCATCGCTTTCGCAACCAAACGCGCTCTGGCCATCTGCCCTTGCCTAGCCTCAAAGCAGTGCCAATACAGACATATGCTCCGGGCCCACTCGCACGCCAGGCACAGACCAGCTCCCAAAGCGCAATCATCCACCAATGTCGCCCACACTGTAGCTCTAAGCCTTAGGGCTGTTGCCTGATCCTCACCTTCCCTTGACAGCGCTTTCACAGCCAAACACACTGGGGCCGTCTGCCCTCGCCTTGCCTCCCAGCACTCCCAAAGCTAACACACATTTCGCAAGCTCCTTCTCACTCTCGGTACAGACCAGCTCCCAAACCCCAAACGCCCAGCAATTTCTGCCACACTCTGCGCGTCAGGGCTGAGAGCTCTTTGCTGGTCCTCGCCTGCCCTTGCCATCGCTTTCGCAGCCACACCAACACTGCGGCTTCTGCGCTCGCCGCCTCCCAGCACTCCCAACACGCATTCTCAAGCTCACTCTCGCTCCAGGCTTACGCCACCTCCACAGTGGTGCAAATTTCCAGCGATTCTCCTACGACTCAGGCCTGCGGGTAAAGAGCTCTTGCTATTCCTCAACTTGCCTTGGCAGCGCTTTCGCAGCCAAACACACACTCTGGCCGTCAGCCCTTGAAACATTCCCAAGCTCAATCTCACTCTCGGCACGCACCAGCTCCCAATAGTACAATCATCCACCAAGTTCTCCCACACCAGAGGCCTACAGCTTAAAGAGCTCGTGCCGGTCCTCCCCTTCCCTTGCCATCGCTTTCGCAACCAAACGCGCTCTGGCCATCTGCCCTTGCCTAGCCTCAAAGCAGCGCCAATACAGACATATGCTCCGGGCCCACTCGCACGCCAGGCACAGACCAGCTCCCAAAGCGCAATCATCCACCAATGTCGCCCACACTGTAGCTCTAAGCCTTAGGGCTGTTGCCTGATCCTCACCTTCCCTTGACAGCGCTTTCACAGCCAAACACACTGGGGCCGTCTGCCCTCGCCTTGCCTCCCAGCACTCCCAAAGCTAACACACATTTCGCAAGCTCCTTCTCACTCTCGGTACAGACCAGCTCCCAAACCCCAAACGCCCAGCAATTTCTGCCACACTCTGCGCGTCAGGGCTGAGAGCTCTTTGCTGGTCCTCGCCTGCCCTTGCCATCGCTTTCGCAGCCACACCAACACTGCGGCTTCTGCGCTCGCCGCCTCCCAGCACTCCCAACACGCATTCTCAAGCTCACTCTCGCTCCAGGCTTACGCCACCTCCACAGTGGTGCAAATTTCCAGCGATTCTCCTACGACTCAGGCCTGCGGGTAAAGAGCTCTTGCTATTCCTCAACTTGCCTTGGCAGCGCTTTCGCAGCCAAACACACACTCTGGCCGTCAGCCCTTGAAACATTCCCAAGCTCAATCTCACTCTCGGCACGCACCAGCTCCCAATAGTACAATCATCCACCAAGTTCTCCCACACCAGAGGCCTACAGCTTAAAGAGCTCGTGCCGGTCCTCCCCTTCCCTTGCCATCGCTTTCGCAACCAAACGCGCTCTGGCCATCTGCCCTTGCCTAGCCTCAAAGCAGTGCCAATACAGACATATGCTCCGGGCCCACTCGCACGCCAGGCACAGACCAGCTCCCAAAGCGCAATCATCCACCAATGTCGCCCACACTGTAGCTCTAAGCCTTAGGGCTGTTGCCTGATCCTCACCTTCCCTTGACAGCGCTTTCACAGCCAAACACACTGGGGCCGTCTGCCCTCGCCTTGCCTCCCAGCACTCCCAAAGCTAACACACATTTCGCAAGCTCCTTCTCACTCTCGGTACAGACCAGCTCCCAAACCCCAAACGCCCAGCAATTTCTGCCACACTCTGCGCGTCAGGGCTGAGAGCTCTTTGCTGGTCCTCGCCTGCCCTTGCCATCGCTTTCGCAGCCACACCAACACTGCGGCTTCTGCGCTCGCTGCCTCCCAGCACTCCCAACACGCATTCTCAAGCTCACTCTCGCTCCAGGCTTACGCCACCTCCACAGTGGTGCAAATTTCCAGCGATTCTCCTACGACTCAGGCCTGCGGGTAAAGAGCTCTTGCTATTCCTCAACTTGCCTTGGCAGCGCTTTCGCAGCCAAACACACACTCTGGCCGTCAGCCCTTGAAACATTCCCAAGCTCAATCTCACTCTCGGCACGCACCAGCTCCCAATAGTACAATCATCCACCAAGTTCTCCCACACCAGAGGCCTACAGCTTAAAGAGCTCGTGCCGGTCCTCCCCTTCCCTTGCCATCGCTTTCGCAACCAAACGCGCTCTGGCCATCTGCCCTTGCCTAGCCTCAAAGCAGTGCCAATACAGACATATGCTCCGGGCCCACTCGCACGCCAGGCACAGACCAGCTCCCAAAGCGCAATCATCCACCAATGTCGCCCACACTGTAGCTCTAAGCCTTAGGGCTGTTGCCTGATCCTCACCTTCCCTTGACAGCGCTTTCACAGCCAAACACACTGGGGCCGTCTGCCCTCGCCTTGCCTCCCAGCACTCCCAAAGCTAACACACATTTCGCAAGCTCCTTCTCACTCTCGGTACAGACCAGCTCCCAAACCCCAAACGCCCAGCAATTTCTGCCACACTCTGCGCGTCAGGGCTGAGAGCTCTTTGCTGGTCCTCGCCTGCCCTTGCCATCGCTTTCGCAGCCACACCAACACTGCGGCTTCTGCGCTCGCCGCCTCCCAGCACTCCCAACACGCATTCTCAAGCTCACTCTCGCTCCAGGCTTACGCCACCTCCACAGTGGTGCAAATTTCCAGCGATTCTCCTACGACTCAGGCCTGCGGGTAAAGAGCTCTTGCTATTCCTCAACTTGCCTTGGCAGCGCTTTCGCAGCCAAACACACACTCTGGCCGTCAGCCCTTGAAACATTCCCAAGCTCAATCTCACTCTCGGCACGCACCAGCTCCCAATAGTACAATCATCCACCAAGTTCTCCCACACCAGAGGCCTACAGCTTAAAGAGCTCGTGCCGGTCCTCCCCTTCCCTTGCCATCGCTTTCGCAACCAAACGCGCTCTGGCCATCTGCCCTTGCCTAGCCTCAAAGCAGTGCCAATACAGACATATGCTCCGGGCCCACTCGCACGCCAGGCACAGACCAGCTCCCAAAGCGCAATCATCCACCAATGTCGCCCACACTGTAGCTCTAAGCCTTAGGGCTGTTGCCTGATCCTCACCTTCCCTTGACAGCGCTTTCACAGCCAAACACACTGGGGCCGTCTGCCCTCGCCTTGCCTCCCAGCACTCCCAAAGCTAACACACATTTCGCAAGCTCCTTCTCACTCTCGGTACAGACCAGCTCCCAAACCCCAAACGCCCAGCAATTTCTGCCACACTCTGCGCGTCAGGGCTGAGAGCTCTTTGCTGGTCCTCGCCTGCCCTTGCCATCGCTTTCGCAGCCACACCAACACTGCGGCTTCTGCGCTCGCCGCCTCCCAGCACTCCCAACACGCATTCTCAAGCTCACTCTCGCTCCAGGCTTACGCCACCTCCACAGTGGTGCAAATTTCCAGCGATTCTCCTACGACTCAGGCCTGCGGGTAAAGAGCTCTTGCTATTCCTCAACTTGCCTTGGCAGCGCTTTCGCAGCCAAACACACACTCTGGCCGTCAGCCCTTGAAACATTCCCAAGCTCAATCTCACTCTCGGCACGCACCAGCTCCCAATAGTACAATCATCCACCAAGTTCTCCCACACCAGAGGCCTACAGCTTAAAGAGCTCGTGCCGGTCCTCCCCTTCCCTTGCCATCGCTTTCGCAACCAAACGCGCTCTGGCCATCTGCCCTTGCCTAGCCTCAAAGCAGTGCCAATACAGACATATGCTCCGGGCCCACTCGCACGCCAGGCACAGACCAGCTCCCAAAGCGCAATCATCCACCAATGTCGCCCACACTGTAGCTCTAAGCCTTAGGGCTGTTGCCTGATCCTCACCTTCCCTTGACAGCGCTTTCACAGCCAAACACACTGGGGCCGTCTGCCCTCGCCTTGCCTCCCAGCACTCCCAAAGCTAACACACATTTCGCAAGCTCCTTCTCACTCTCGGTACAGACCAGCTCCCAAACCCCAAACGCCCAGCAATTTCTGCCACACTCTGCGCGTCAGGGCTGAGAGCTCTTTGCTGGTCCTCGCCTGCCCTTGCCATCGCTTTCGCAGCCACACCAACACTGCGGCTTCTGCGCTCGCCGCCTCCCAGCACTCCCAACACGCATTCTCAAGCTCACTCTCGCTCCAGGCTTACGCCACCTCCACAGTGGTGCAAATTTCCAGCGATTCTCCTACGACTCAGGCCTGCGGGTAAAGAGCTCTTGCTATTCCTCAACTTGCCTTGGCAGCGCTTTCGCAGCCAAACACACACTCTGGCCGTCAGCCCTTGAAACATTCCCAAGCTCAATCTCACTCTCGGCACGCACCAGCTCCCAATAGTACAATCATCCACCAAGTTCTCCCACACCAGAGGCCTACAGCTTAAAGAGCTCGTGCCGGTCCTCCCCTTCCCTTGCCATCGCTTTCGCAACCAAACGCGCTCTGGCCATCTGCCCTTGCCTAGCCTCAAAGCAGCGCCAATACAGACATATGCTCCGGGCCCACTCGCACGCCAGGCACAGACCAGCTCCCAAAGCGCAATCATCCACCAATGTCGCCCACACTGTAGCTCTAAGCCTTAGGGCTGTTGCCTGATCCTCACCTTCCCTTGACAGCGCTTTCACAGCCAAACACACTGGGGCCGTCTGCCCTCGCCTTGCCTCCCAGCACTCCCAAAGCTAACACACATTTCGCAAGCTCCTTCTCACTCTCGGTACAGACCAGCTCCCAAACCCCAAACGCCCAGCAATTTCTGCCACACTCTGCGCGTCAGGGCTGAGAGCTCTTTGCTGGTCCTCGCCTGCCCTTGCCATCGCTTTCGCAGCCACACCAACACTGCGGCTTCTGCGCTCGCCGCCTCCCAGCACTCCCAACACGCATTCTCAAGCTCACTCTCGCTCCAGGCTTACGCCACCTCCACAGTGGTGCAAATTTCCAGCGATTCTCCTACGACTCAGGCCTGCGGGTAAAGAGCTCTTGCTATTCCTCAACTTGCCTTGGCAGCGCTTTCGCAGCCAAACACACACTCTGGCCGTCAGCCCTTGAAACATTCCCAAGCTCAATCT